>NC_142651.1:87247187-87403125 GCF_055504915.1 Nelumbo nucifera
AGTCATACAGCTCCAATTCCCCCCTTTCCCTCCCAAAAAACTCGCACTAGAACAAGAAAAGAAACAACCAAACCACCCCACCCAATAAAAACTACCTTATGAGCTTCAAACCAGTCACGAAACACGAATCAAACACTAGCACCAACCAAAGAACGAAAGATCATAAAACCCCCCGGAGCCCCACCAGAGGATCTTGACCTGTAACCAGGAACCAAGCCTAGCCTCCTCCGCTGAGAGAATCGAAGAGGCGGTGATTCCAATGAAGCCAACCAGAGCAGAATTCAGAAATGATTGGTGATGGAGGTGATTTCCAACATCAAGTACAGAAGCAAGATCAGAACTTTCTCAGATATACGAGATGGTCTCCTTCTCTTCCAGACTTTTTCCCTTCTTCTTTCATCTTTTTTTACGATTTTCTTTTGTTTCTTTCGGTTGCTGCACTCGCCTCGACGGAGAGAGAGACTTTCGAAAAAGGAGAGAGAGAGAGAGGACTCCTGAGATATCAGTACGTACACACACACAATGGTGGTGGAGTGGTAGTCTGGTAGACCCGGTAAAGAATACCGGGTTGGGGTCTAAGAAACAATTTAATTACCATAATAGCCTATTTCTTTATCCTGTAGACATCGTGACGTGTGTGCACTTAAACTACCCACGTGGAAAGACGAGACGTTGGGGTTGTAGACCGACCAAGGTTCCTGATGGGACACGGTACAATACAATAGAATAATAGGGTAAAATGGATGTTTGGCAATTGGTTGCGAGTTGGTTGGTGTAGATTTAAGCTGGAACTGATTATCCGGTATCCAACCTCTTTTAACAGCAACGCCGAAGCAAAAGCAAAAGGGGTTTTAAATTTCTAAATTTTTTGTCATTTTTCTGACCCTTGATCTCAAATGGAATTTTACAAAATTTTTGGAATTTCCGGGAAAATATGTATATATTGAAAAACATGTGTTAATTTTTTTCTGTATTTTCGATAAATTTTGAGGAATTCAAGGTAAAATACTCTACTTTTTGGTTGAATTATATATATATATAAGGGTTTATTAGTGGGTCCGGTAGAGAGTTATTATATAGAATGTTTTTTTTGCCATGTGGAGTTGCATCATTGGCCAATTGGAACAATTCATCAAGTGGGGACCATTGCATTGGCAAAGCTTGACACAATCACCCAACCTTATATTTTAATATTAAACTTGTCAAAAAAAGGGGTTTTGTCATTTAGCTGCCTTTATTAAATGATCTGATTGATGTAGATATAGATAGAGATAAATAGTTGTTTTTCAGTATTTATAGAATATAAAATATCTATATATCTATATATTTATATATTATAAAATTAAACAGTTTATGTCAGCATGCCTCTTTTTTAGAAAAATTATTTATCTTTTTTTTTCATTTTTTCTTATTTTATTTTATTTTTAAAATATAAAATAATTATTATTATTTATCTTGATTAGCTTATTTAGTTGTACATCATTAGAGAGAGATTTTTAGGATTTCTAATGTCTCTTATTTTAATGTATGTTATTATTACATTTAAAAAACTACATTTAACATAGAAAAAGAGACCTTTGGGTTTTCTAATGCTTCTTAATGCATTTATTATTACATTTAAAAAGAGAGAGATTTATAATAATATAATTCAAATAATATAAATAGGTTTAGGTTAAATAATTAAAAAATTATTAATTTTAAAATTCACTAAAATTTCACTAAAAATAAATATTAGCAAAACTTAGTAAATATTAAAAAAGTATTTTAATTCCACTTAAATATCAAATTTAATAAATGATAATAAAATAAAAATTTTAAATATAAAAATATTAATTGATAGTTTTAATAATATTATTAGATAACTTATGAGTTGAGACCTTTATTGTGCATAATGAATTCATTAAAAATTATAAAAATTAATAAAAATTTAAAACACAGAACCCATTTTATTAACAGTATTTTATTGCAAACAATATTGAATAATAATGAAAAAATACCAACAATTAATTAAAAATAAGAAATTTAAATATAAAAATATTAATTGATAGTTTTAATAATATTATTAGATAACTTATAAGTTAGAACTCATTAAAAATGATAAAAATTAATGAAAAATTAAAATGTAGAACCCATTTTATAAACAGTATTTTATTGTAAAAATTACTGAATAATAATGAAAAAATACTAATAAATAATTAAAAATAAGAAATTTAAATAGAATAATATTAATTTATAGTTTTAATAATATTATTAGATAACTTTGTATTAATGCATTTTTAATTAATTAATAATTTTTATGAGTTGAGACCTTTCTTGTGAATAATGAACTTTATTACAAAAATCACTAAATAATAATGAATATAATTAAAATAATTAAAAAATATATTAAAATTAAAAATATTCTATATTAATAAGGGTATTTATTGAAAATAATTAAAATGTATAATTAATAGTATTTTATTATTAAAAACACCAAAAATTATTAAAAAATATCCAAGCCAAAAATTATTGAAAATTAGCTGTATTTTTATTAACTATGGTATTTATTTAGTTATTTAACTTATTTTTACTGAAAGCAAATGCAAATTAATTTTGTAGTGACTAATATGCAAAAATAATGCTGAAACTACTGAAAATTATTGAAAAATACTCACATGCAAAAATTACTAAATAATAATGAAAAAACACCAAAAATTAATTAAAATCCTAAAATTCTGAAAAACCTAAAGCTTAATTAAAATACTAGAAATAATTTAAAAATTAAATTAATTGTAGTCTATTGCAAAAAACACTGAATAATAATGAAAAAATAATGTATTTTAATTATTAATAGTAATATAATTAACAATAATTATTTTTAAACTGTAATTAACAGTAATTATAATTTAAGCTATAAATAGTAGAAAATTACATTTAATTACCAAAAAGTTATATCTAATTACCAAAAAAAAATACATTTAATTAGTTTTAGCCAAGAAATTAGCAATATTTCTAAAAATATGATAATTTCTAGAAATTACTGTATTTTAAATAATACAGTAGTTTAATAATTAATAATAAAAAGTAATAAATTTGTTTATAACTTAACCTAACCCAATTAGATTTATAAATTTGTAGACTCAAACAACCATTTTCTTTTGAGTTTGGTCTAGCTAAGTTATGCACCACGCCTGAAGGGATGAGAGATCCATCTTATGGACGCCCAAAGATTGCGGAATAAGGGGCGAATTTCAAAAAATTTTATCTCTCCCTTCAACTGGGAATCGTATTCCCTATTTAGAAAATCATATTTTCAAGGATCAATCTTGAACCATAAACTGAACCAGATCTGAACCAAAAAGGAGTGGGAGAGGATAATACCTGATACGGAGAAATACTATCTCCCAATGGAGGTGTTCACGCCCAAGGAAGGATCCAAAATCTGCTCCCACTGAAGATGGCGCAGTGAAGGATGGAGCAGAATCAGCAATGTTCTTCAAAAGAACTTGACCCTTCGCAAGAATCAACTGGACGGCTTGTGAGTACAACTCCAATCAATCTTTTCCCAAAAGATTGAAATCAAGATCCAATCTTGATTGCTCCCAAGAACTGGAGATCGAACTGAAGGAATAGCAATGGCAGGAAGGTGGCGGCAGAAGAGAATTCGCAGTATGCAGGAAATCTCTCAATCTCTCTTTTTCAAAGAGAAGAAGGCTATTGATGTTGTTGTGTCCTTCAAGGCTGCCGCCCCCTTCCCCTTTTATAATCTTAAAGGGTTCAGCTCCTAATCAGATTAGGAGTTGCTAATCCAAATCATATTTGGGTTAGAAGTCCCTTAGTGATAAGGGATAATCCTTATCTTATCTGCAGATCAGATCAGCTATCTCCTAATCTAATTAGGAGGTTTCCAGATCTAAATCTTATTTAGATCTTGGACTCTCTGAGTGGATAGGGTCTAAGCCCAATCCTTTTAGCTGACCCACTTCAGAATTCGCCCCCTTTAGATGACTGATCAAATCAGCCCAGTTCGAAATGGGCTTAAGGCCCATTTAAGGTTATATACTCAAAAACCTTCCAAATTGCTGCCCAGTTGGGCTTCCTTGTATGGCGTGGGACCCAAGCATTGATCTACACATCAGCCACATGGGTTCAGCCCAGTCTTTGTTACAAGGCCTGGCCGAATGCACTGCTGAAGACAATGTACCCCCTGAAACCCATCAAATGAGCTCTATGGGCCCAACACTTACACTAAGTGGTCCCTGGGCCAAGCCACCTTGTAACACCCAGGGACTGTGGGCAGATGCAAGATTAGCCCATCAGGCATTATCCTCAATGGTCTTACACTTAACCTCTCAGCCCATAATGATCATACACTGCCCGACAAGAGAGGACCTCTCCCTCGGCTGCAAGGAACAGTGTTGCACTCTCCACTCATATGGATCCCGGGAATTAAAACCTTCTTGCAAACAATTTAGAAACCATATATATATACCTTTATATCTTATATAAAATATATTTTGCAAAACAAATCTCAACGGTTAAAATCGGCTGCCGGCAGTCTTGGTTTCCATCAGTGAGAGTGCATCCCCGATCATTACCTTTGTCCGACAAAGGGGCTGATCCTGTCACTATGATCACCCACTCAGATGAATTCTCGAACTGTCCCAACATACCCAGGTTTTGACCCCCGCTAAGGATCTCACTGATTGGTACATCAAAGATAGCCCAATCCGACACCTAGTGCAGTATCATAATCGAGTCTACGGGTCGGGTGTAACTTTCCAGTTTTGCCCATCAATCTCCAAGGTCCAGGGCAATACTGGAAATCTGGTCCAGTTCAAAGATTCAATTAATCCTACACTGTATGTGCCTAGGGTCTCACCCTGGCAGCTGAGAGAAGCCACCCCAACCGACTTGGTGGCACTATAGTGTCAGCCTTGTCAGGATAGGTCTCCCCAGACCGACCCACTGGCTGTGAACATTCTAAACTAACACGAGTCTCATTAAGTGTCCAGTTTAAGGGTATTACACAGAAACATACCAAGGGAACATGAATCAAATATGTATCTTTATTCATTTACAATAAACTCATAAAGTACATCATTCTGATTGAAGCTAAGGGCATACAAAAACTGTCTAACAGCTCCCACTTGCACTTAGGTCCAATCAGGTACTAGCCGGAGTCCCATGCTTTCCACGTGTTTCTCAAACACTTTCTGTGATAGTGGCTTTGTCAATGGGTCTACCACATTCTCCGCTGATGCTACCTCTTTACACTATCCTCCCGTAGGTCCAGCGTTGTCATACAACAGTGGAATGGGTGATGTGCTGAATTCCAAATTCAGGAATGAACACCTTCATTCATAAGGCAGCCTCACTTATGGCAATGCTTTCGGCTTGGGTTGTGGACTATTAATTTGCTACTTAGGACCCCTGTTTGCTGACATTCAGCAAACAGCACACGATCCTATTGTGAAAACATATCCAGATGTAGACTTTCTATCATCTGGGTTTGACTGGAAATCGGCATCCGTAAACCCTTGGATCTGTAGTGAGCTACCGTCGATCACCAGACAAAACTTTTTTGTCCTTCGAAGGTACTTAAGTATGTTTTTCACAGCAGTCCAATGCTCCTGCCCTGGGTTGGCATGAAATCTGCTTACTACACTCACTGCCTGAGCAATGTCAGGACGAGTGCACAGCATGGCATACATGATGCTCCCTACGGCTGAGGCATAAGGAATGTCTTTCATGCCATCAATCTCCTCAGAAGTCTTGGGAGACATCTTCTTGGAGAAAGTGACTCCGTGCTTGAAAGGAACATTTCCTTTCTTGTAGTTTTCCATGCTGTATCTTTTGACTATTTTGTCAATATAAGCAGATTGGGATAATCCAATTATCCGCTTCGATCTATCTCTATAGAGTCGAAGACCCAGTATATAGGAGGCTTCTCCAAGATCTTTCATGGAGAATTGCTGCGAAAGCCATACTTTCACTGTAGTTAACATTCCTACATCATTCCCAATGAGTAGAATGTCATCTACATATAGAACCAAGAAGGTAACCTTATCCCCACTGTACTTCCTGTAGACACAGGGTTCATCCGGATTCTGCTCGAAGTCAAACGATTTGACAGCAGAGTTAAAACGGATGTTCCAACTTCTAGAAGCTTGCTTAAGCCCATAAATGGATTTGTTAAGTTTACATACCATGTTTTCCTGACCTGCAGCAATGAAGCCTTGCAGCTGCTGCATATAGATATCTTTAGTAAGATCTCCATTCAGGAATGCAGTTTTGACATCCATCTGCCAAATCTCATAATCATGGTATGCTGCTACAGCTAGCAGGATCCTAATGGATTTAAGCATGGCCACAGGCGAATAGGTTTCCTCATAATCGATGCCTTCTTTCTGAGTGTACCCTTTCGCCACCAGACGAGCCTTGAAGGTCTCAATCCTGCCATCGGGGCCCTTCTTCCTCTTGTAAATCCATTTGCAACCGATTGCTTTTACCCCGGAGGGTGGATCTACTAGAGTCCAGACTCCATTGGCCTCCATTGAGTCCATCTCTGCTCTCATGGCCTCCACCCACTTCTGGGAATCTATGTCCAACATAGCTTCCGCGTAAGTCACGGGATCCTCCTCACTAGTCAAGGTTTCCACCAAGTAACTATCCTGATCATAACCATAACGGACTGGTGGCCTGGATGCCCGAGTGGATCTTCTAAGTTGGTCACTACCTGGAACTTGTGGGACATCTCCCACTGCTCCTGAGCTCTCCTCATCAAGAACAACTTCCTGACGATGGGTGTCCAGGATATAGTCGGTTTCCAAGAATTGTGCATTTCGACTGCAGAACACTTTCTGCTCACTTGGGTCATAGAAAAGGTAACCTACAGAGCCTTTTGGGTAGCTTACAAATAGGCAACGGCTGGTCTTAGATTCCAACTTGTCTGCACTCGTTCTTTTAACGTGTGCTGGACAACCCCAAATCTTCAAGTGTCTGACACTTGGTTTCTTTCCGGTCCAAAGTTCATATGGAGTATTCGGAACCGATTTGGTTGGAACCCGATTCATCACGTAAGTCGCAGTCTCTAATGCGTAACCCCAAAAGGATGTGGGTAACTCTGAGTGTATGAGAAGCGACCGGACCATATCTAATAAGGTCCTATTCCTCCTCTCTGAAACACCGTTAAGTTGTGGTGTAGCAGGAGGAGCTAATTGTGATACTATCCCATTGTCCTTTAAGTAGTCCCTGAATTCGTCAGAGAGATATTCGCCACCTCGATCGGATCGAAGGGCTTTAATTTCTCTCCCTAACTGTTTCCCGACCTCTTGTCTAAACTCTTTGAACTTTTCAAAGGATTCAGACTTGTGTCTCATTAGGTACACGTAACCATATCGTGAAAAATCATCTGTGAAGGTGATGAAATACACGTGTTGATTTCGTGTCCTAACACTCAGGGGACCACATACATCAATATGTATTAGGTCAAGTGTGCTTGTACATCTTTCAGGCTTACCACTAAACGGCCGTTTCGTCATCTTGCCTTGTAGGCAAGGCTCACAGGTGGGAAGATCTTCTACAGCTAGAAAATCCAAAGGACCATCCTTTACCAACCTTTTGATTCGGTCAACACCGATGTGGCCAAGTCAGTAATGCCACAGACACGTGGGATTAACTGTATCACGGGCTCTCTTCTTGGGGTTTTCAACCGACGTAGTTTCGGTTATGTTAGTTTCTAGAGAAGGATGTAGAACATAGAGACCGTTCTCCAGTTCCCCGTATGCGATGAATCTGTTGTTTCTTTTAATAGTAATCGTATTACTAAAGAAGACAGAATAACCATCTGCACACCGTTTTGAGACAGAAATCAAATTTCTTCTTAAATTTTGTACATAAAGACAATCTTTCAGTACAATTATTCCTTCTCTAAAATATAATTCCACGGTTCCTATGGCCGCGAGTGCAACAGTTGCAGTAGTCCCCAAGTAGAGTGTGACTTCTCCTTCACTCAGCCTTCTGCTTACCTTGAACCCCTGCAGTGAGTTACATGCATGAGTTGAAGCCCCGAAGTCAATACACCAGGACGCAGAAGCTACCAACAAATTGGTTTCTATAACACAAGTTTCGAAATTACCTTTCTTGGATTCCAGGTAGGCAGGACAATTCCTTTTCCAGTGGCCGGTCTTCTTGCAAAAATGACAGGCATCTGATGCCTTGTCCTTCCTCTGTTTCTTGGGTTTGGCAGCCTTTTTCTGGGGCTTTCTCTTCGCCTTCCTTTTCTTGCCCGATTTGCCAGTTTCAACAAACATGGCAATGGGCTCATCCTTTTTAATCAATTCTTCGGCCCTCTGCAACATATTGCTGAGTTCCTGCAAACTGACGTTCAGCTTGTTCATGTTGTAGTTCATGATGAATGGATTAAAGGATGGAGGCAGAGAGTTGAGAATAGCATCGATCTGAGTTACCAGATCCAGCCCGGATCCAAGAGCCTCTAGTTCGTTGATATAGCCCATCATCCGGAGACAATGGTCGTGAACTTGTTGGCCCTTGGACATCTGCGCGGTCATGAACTGTTTCAAGACCTTCTGCCGAGTAGAACGATTCTGCTCTTCGTACATTGTCCTAAGACTGTCCAATACGTCCTTAGCAAGTTCGATCTGATCGAACTGCCTCTGAATTGGATTGTCTAAGGAGGCAATGATATAGCAGCGGGCAAGGGAGTTTTTCTCCTCCCATTCTTGGTATTCTCTTCTTCGAGCCTCAGAAGCCCTATCTCCCGGACGATCCGGGGTAGGATTCTTTGCTACCTTGTCCAATTTCTCAGAGGTTAAGACCAACATAAGGTTCTTATACCAGTCAGCATAGTTTGGGCCCTTCAACTTGTTGTCATCAAGTAGCTTTGCAAATGATCCGTTTGCCATTTTTTGATAAAAGAGCAAACATCAGTCCACGACCTAATTTGATTCATGTTCATTTCATAGATATGGATTTTAATCTACGATCCATTTCCATTTATTCGTCTCTGAGATTTCCCTCCTTTCTCAGTGACGGAGACTACGGGTTGTCTCTGGAAATGTGGGAAATCACATAGGGTGCATGAAGCCAACTGTTTCAGCTGCATAACCCCACCACCTTTCTGTGAAGGATCATATCCACTCATCATATGAGTTTTCCCTTTGGCCTCTGTCAGACAAGGTTCAGAGCCGTTTTCAAGTAAACCTTTCTATCCAGTGAGTGCTTACCCATCATATTCGTGAACGCCAAGGTACCGTGAGAGAGTTCCCATTTTCTGGTGAAGCCCCTCCCACATCGGTCTATGACACCCCTATCATCTTATGAAACACTTAGACAAGCCCAACCGCAAATGGATAGCCCATTTTCTGGTGCGTTTCCTCATTACTGAAGGACCCATCTTCGTGCTAATGATGGAAGGCCTTTAGAGAGTTCATCATATGAATCTCCCTATCGCATGCACTCATATTATCTGGAGGGAACAGATAATTACGCCCTAGTTGTATCTTTAGGTCAAACCAAAGTGGCTCCCACTGACTTTCATAAAGCCAGATTTTGGTGGGCCTGAATCAGCTAGGGTTCCGCACGAGACCTCATGATGAGGTGTGGGGGCCCACCATTGAGGGAGGTCATCCAATGACCAAAAGGGACACCATGACAATGATGTGCATTCAGCCATGGTGTGCGAAAGAGCCACTGTCGATTGAGCATGGGCCAAGTACTTATGGCCCATGTACGCAGCACATCACACATCCATACATCACATGCAGGGATAAATTGATCCAATCAATTAATTATCTGTAAAGCCCATTTGAAGCCCATTTTAAATCCATAATATTAACCATTAATATTATCTAGGTATATGGGCCGAACGGTTCAACCCATATAGCTTTATGTGTTAAGTGGGCTTTTAGCAGTTTTAACTATTTAAAACTGGGCTTTTACAGGTTGGGCCGAATTAACCATTTAATTAAATATCAATCCTTAGGCCCATCAGTGGGAAAATTAGGGCTGACTTTCAGCCTTGATTAAACCCTAGATTCGGTCCAAACAGTTTGAACCAATCTTGGTTCGAATGGGTCTAGGGTTTGATCTTTAATTAAATCTTTAATTCAAGAAAATAATCTGAAATTAATTACTGATAAAAGAAAAACAACAATCAGTAAATCAGGGCTGTTCGCACAATCCATCCTGCAAAACAGAGGTTAGATCACAGAATGTAGTTTCACAAACTGCAAATCGCAGATAGCGATTCTCCCATCTGCGAAATCTCCCTTTCTGCGCCGCCATCTTCGATCCAATATTAAAAAAAATAGAAATCCTATTTCTATTAATAATTACATCAGATTGAATACCTATACATTGAGTCTAGAAAATAAAAAAAATTATTTACAGACCAAATGTAATAAATAAATCAAGAAACTGCAAATCTTGCAGGTTCCCTGCGCAAACCAAGATTTCGATCTCCTCTTGTACGAACAACCCATAAATCAAGAAAATCATAAAGAACAATTCTAAATAATAATCAGATTTATATAAAATTAATTTCATATTATTCGCCCATTAATTTTGGGAACAAATTTCCCAAAACCCATATCTGCGCAAATTGGGTAGAACACCTTATGCCCAATTGCGCAGGTTCAGATCTGAAACAAACTGGTTCAAGATTTGAACCATGGCTCTGATACCACTGAAGGGATGAGAGATCCATCCTATGGACGCCCAAAGATTGCGGAATAAGGGGCGAATTTCAAAAAATTTTATCTCTCCCTTCAACTGGGAATCGTATTCCCTATTTAGAAAATTATATTTTCAAGGATCAATCTTGAACCATAAACTGAACCAGATCTGAACCAAAAAGGAGTGGGAGAGGATAATACCTGATACGGAGAAATACTATCTCCCAATGGAGGTGTTCACGCCCAAGGAAGGATCCAAAATCTGCTCCCACTGAAGATGGCGCAGTGAAGGATGGAGCAGAATCAGCAATGTTCTTCAAAAGAACTTGACCCTTCGCAAGAATCAACTGGACGACTTGTGAGTACAGCTCCAATCAATCTTTTCCCAAAAGATTGAAATCAAGATCCAATCTTGATTGCTCCCAAGAACTGGAGATCGAACTGAAGGAATAGCAATGGTAGGAAGGTGGCGGCAGAAGAGAATTCGCAGTATGCAGGAAATCTCTCAATCTCTCTTTTTCAAAGAGAAGAAGGCTATTGATGTTGTTGTGTCCTTCAAGGCTGCCGCCCCCTTCCCCTTTTATAATCTTAAAGGGTTCAGCTCCTAATCAGATTAGGAGTTGCTAATCCAAATCATATTTGGGTTAGAAGTCCCTTAGTGATAAGGGATAATCCTTATCTTAACTGCAGATCAGATCAGCTATCTCCTAATCTAATTAGGAGGTTTCCAGATCTAAATCTTATTTAGATCTTGGACTCTCTGAGTGGATAGGGTCTAAGCCCAATCCTTTTAGCTGACCCACTTCAGAATTCGCCCCCTTTAGATGACTGATCAAATCAGCCCAGTTCGAAATGGGCTTAAGGCCCATTTAAGGTTATATACTCAAAAACCTTCCAAATTGCTGCCCAGTTGGGCTTCCTTGTATGGCGTGGGACCCAAGCATTGATCTACACATCAGCCACATGGGTTCAGCCCAGTCTTTGTTACAAGGCCTGGCCGAATGCACTGCTGAAGACAGTGTACCCCCTGAAACCCATCAAATGAGCTCTATGGGCCCAACACTTACACTAAGTGGTCCCTGGGCCAAGCCACCTTGTAACACCCAGGGACTGTGGGCAGATGCAAGATTAGCCCACCAGGCATTATCCTCAATGGTCTTACACTTAACCTCTCAGCCCATAATGATCATACACTGCCCGACAAGAGAGGACCTCTCCCTCGGCTGCAAGGAACAGTGTTGCACTCTCCACTCATACGGATCCCGGGAATTAAAACCTTCTTGCAAACAATTTAGAAACCATATATATATACCTTTATATCTTATATAAAATATATTTTGCAAAACAAATCTCAACGGTTGAAATCGGCTGCCGGCAGTCTTGGTTTCCATCAGTGAGAGTGCATCCCCGATCATTACCTTTGTCCGACAAAGGGGCTGATCCTGTCACTATGATTACCCACTCAGATGAATTCTCGGACTGTCCCAACATACCCAGGTTTTGACCCCCGCTAAGGATCTCACTGATTGGTACATCAAAGATAGCCCAATCCGACACCTAGTGCAGTATCATAATCGAGTCTACGGGTCGGGTGTAACTTTCCAGTTTTGCCCATCAATCTCCAAGGTCCAGGGCAATACTGGAAATCTGGTCCAGTTCAAAGATTCAATTAATCCTACACTGTATGTGCCTAGGGTCTCACCCTGGCAGCTGAGAGAGGCCACCCCAACCGACTTGGTGGCACTACAGTGTCAGCCTTGTCAGGATAGGTCTCCCCAGACCGACCCACTGGCTGTGAACATTCTAAACTAACACGAGTCTCATTAAGTGTCCAGTTTAAGGGTATTACACAGAAACATACCAAGGGAACATGAATCAAATATGTATCTTTATTCATTTACAATAAACTCATAATGTATATCATTCTGATTGAAGCTAAGGGCATACAAAAACTGTCTAACAGCCCACACATTATCAGGGATAATCAGATTTGAAGTTTAATTAGGTATCAAACTTTTGGAGTCCAATGATGGCTTTAGCGGATATGGCCCAAGCTAAACAGCCCCTAATAAGCTCAACTTGAAAGTTATATGCATGTATGGTAAATATTATTATATAATATTTAAATAAAAAAATTTATATTAATATATATAGAAATGTTATATATTTTTTATACTAGATTAGAATTAAATAAAAATTTTAATTTATAAAGAATCATGGTTTTATAATTAACACGAGCCTCTTTATTAACAGAAAATGTGCAAGCCCGAGCCCGAGTCCGGCCCGACCATCAAGCCTAGATCTTGAACCCAAGACCAACCATTATTTAATGCCTGAACCTCAAGCCCGACCCGAAGCCCAATCTGTACACAAAATGTTTTATTTTCAATATACTTTTATAAACTAATATTATATTAATTTAGTATTAATTTAATAAATTAATAAACTAATTTATATTTCCTAATAGTAAATTGATATTTATTAACAATTTAAGAAGCATATATATATATATATATATATATATATATAATTCTACATAACTTAAGTACTCTTTTATATATGTAATAGTATCGAGCCAGGCTTATTTGAGAAAGGCTGAGCTCGAGTCCACAGGCTTGAAATTTTGTCTAAGCCTGAAAAATAACGAATCAAGTCGGTTCGGGCCATTGGGCTACCCGACCCATGAATAGGCCTAATTATATATATAAACAATTTTATACATTAAAAATCATATGAAATAAAAATTTAAACATCTTTTTCTATTATTTAAAAAAATGGACCTCTCATAGCTTGGCCTAGTCCGTGGCCTAGCCTGGCTTAGCCCAAGGCTCGGTCCATGGATCAGCCCGACCCATGGCATGGCACATGCCATGTAGGCTCAGGTCGTGGGTCGTGCCGAACCGACCCCACAAATTATCCGAGGGGAGGGAGGCAAAGACTTGGGATGCCCCGTGGGCTAGCACAACACGGCTCGTACTTTGTGCGAGCTACATGTGGGTCGTGTTGTGTCGGTCCAACACGACTCGATTTACACCTCTACTTGAAAGTGCAGGCTGCATCCGGGTCATGCCGTGTTGGCCCAGCACAACCCGATTTACACTTTTATTTGAACCCACCCAATATTGGGGACGAGGCAGGGAAATTCGAGGATTCCCCATCCTTGATGAGGAGTGGGGTGCCTTGTCCCTGAACTCTCTCGACATTGAGGAGTGCTTGCCTTACCTAGGGCAGGGATGGGGTAAAGTGTCTTGACTATGGGGCAAGGACAAGGATGGGGTGCCCCACCCTGAACTCACCCCGTTGTAATTCCTATATAATTGTTAATTATTAGTGAAATTAATAAAAATGTTAGATTTTGTAATTATTTTTATTTATTTAAAGTTAATCAAAATTTCATTTAAAAATAATAAAAATAATAACAATTATTAAAATTACTACAAATTATTAATAAAACTAAATTTATTAAAAAATATTTGTTCATATTAAATTAATAATAATTATTTTCTGTAAATCAACATTAAATGAAAAATACAATTATTAAAATTTTAGATATTAACAATAACTTTGAATACTTTTAGTTAATCAACAAAAAATTTGATTATTAATTTAATATTAATTAATAGTAAATAAAATTATTAAATCTTTTAGAATTTTCTGTTCATTGCATGGTCCCCGCTAATAATAATATAAAATAGTTAGGCTCTTTTTGTTTGTAGTGCAAACTTGAGAGCCAATTACAAATTTTCCACTTGCTTTAGTTTTGTATTCATTTATTTGTAATTGTAATTTGTGTACTCTGATCTGGCTTATTTGTAATCAATGGTAGTGCAAATTTTATATCCAAAAATTGATGCAAAAATTGTACTATATTCCCCTTGCCTCAATTTTTTCTCCTAAAGTGGAGATTGTATCATTTTATTTCCCACCTCACTCCCAAACAAATAATCCATTCGTTTTCATATAAAACAGGGACCACTTCATTTTACTCCTCAAAAACAATTGACTAGTAAGGCGAAGCCAAAGTTGAAGTGAAAATAAGACTCAATTTGGAAGGAATACAAATACAAATATGTATAATGCAAATTAAACTGTGTATTTTGTATATACTTGTATTGTACATATTTGGAAGGAGTACAAATTCCTTTAGGCTGCGTTTGGTTGCAGTTCAATCTTATTTGTACTAGCACGAATGCATGGGAGTGCAAATGAAAAGAATACAGTTTCTGGTTTAATTTTGTTTTGGATTTTATTCCGTTTTATTTTACATCTTATTTTACTTCATTTATACTGCAATAAAATAAAATAAGGTAAAATTTGAAATAAAAATAAATCAGAATTTACATCCAAATCATTTGTACTACCATAATTTTGCACTAGTGCAAATTTATTCACACTGTAATCAAACACAGCCTTAGGCTATGTTTGGTTTAAAGGAAAAAGTAGGGAAAGGAAGGGAAAGAAAGGAAAACTTTTACAAATTTTGTATAAATTTCCTTGCATTTCCCTTTCTTTCCCTACTCTTTCCTTCAAATCAAACATAGCAAGAAATTTTACACTTAACATATTTGCATTCTTATATATTTACACCAGTGTAAATGAAATTTGCAGTGCAAACAAACTGTGAATTTTGCCCTATTTGGGCTCTATTTAGTCCATTAGAATCATATGAGCAACTACTGGTGAGTGTTGGCTAAAATTGATCTGCCCAAAGTGGGACCTACTCAAGGGCAGGATGAGGTAAGAGAAGCATTTGGTCAACAAAAAATTCCACTGCTTTTCCTTTTGCAATCATGTTGATAAGCTATTCCCTGTAGTGGGGCCCATCACAGCCGGCCAAAGATTTGATAGGAATTATTTACAAATTCAGTTGCCAAATATAACATAAATGAATGATCATGTAGGTTCATATAAATTTTCTGTTTAAAATTTTTTCAATGGATATGGATATGGACTTGGGCCTTTGACCATGGATGCTTGCACGTTTTGAATTTTCAACTGGGGAATGAGGGCTATATCACACTTTAGGGCTTCAGTCGGTAAGAGTTAGGAAGGGGGCAAGATAAGGCCCGAACATGAATATTATAAGAAAATTGGTAGGGATGGCAACGGTAAGAGTTGTGAGAACTTGATGAATAAGTCTGAACATATTGAAGAAGTAATTGAGAAGTAGACACTAAAGGAGATTGAGGACAATCAGTTGAGACTTAAGGCTTCAATAGATTGCATTAGATGGTTAACATTTCAGGGATGTGCTTTTAGAGGTCATGATGAACACCCAGATTCAAAAATAGAAGCAATTTTCTTGTTGGCATCTTATAATGACAAAGTTGCAGAGGTTGTCTTGGAAAATTCTTCAAGGAATGCTAAATACATATCTCATGACATTCAAAATGAGACCTTACATGTGTTTTCAAGCAAAGTGCGAAAAACAATTCACGAAGAAATTGGAAATGCAAGATTCTGCATTATTGTTGATGAAGCTTAAGATGAATCTATAAAAGAAATAAATGACTCTTGTTCTAAGATTTGTTGATAAAGATGGTTTCATTGGAGAGCGTTTTTTTGATCTTGTGCATGTCAAGGATACTACAACAATCACTTTACAAAATGATATCAATGTCATCCACTCTTGTCACAATCTTAATATTGAGAATTTTCGGGATCAAGGATATGATGGTGCAAGCAATATAAGGGGTGAGTGGACTTCAAGCTTTGTTTCTTAATGAATGTCCTTATACCTATTATGTGCATTGCATGGCTCAAAAATTACAATTAGCTTTAATTACTGCATCAAGGAAATTAACTCCTATTCATCAGATTTTTTTTTTTCAAAATTGACTACAACTGACAATATTATTTGTGCTTTTCCTAAACATAAAGATGAATTACAATATGCTCAGTTAGCTCTACTTGAACATTTAATCATTGTTGATGGATTTGAGACTGGCAAAGGAGCTAACCAAATTTGTACTTTGCAACGGCCTGGAGATACTCGATGGGGATCCCATTTTCATTCTATTTGCAACTTGATATCATTGTTTGATGCAACTTGTTTAGTTCTTAAAAATATCATCAAGGAGCCACTTACTCCCAACGTGGCGATGCTGGTGCAGCTTATGATACTATAACATCTTTTGATTTTGTTTTTATCCTTCACTTGGTGGAAGCAATTATGGATATTACTGATATGCTTTGCCAAGCTTTACAACAACACTCTCGAGATATTGTAAATGCTATGAACTTAGTTTCAACTACAAAATCTCTTATTCAAAAGTTAAGGGAAGATGGATGGTGTAAATTGTTTGAGGAAATAAAGGAATTCTGTGTGAAGCATGAGAATGATATTCCTGATATGAATGCTCGTTATATAGGGGGTCGTACTCGAGGTCATCGTTAACAAGAATTCATTATAATTGAGCATCATTATCGGAATGATGTATTTACAACCATGATATGTTCTCAGTTATAAGAGCTAAATTATAGATTTAATGAGCAAGTGGTAGAACATAAGTTTTAAATTTCGATATGATACGCCCGATACAGGGCATATTGTATCGTATCTTTAAAGGTCTGATACAAGGTACAGTGAAAAATCAGTGGTATCATTTTCTCCACCGTATTGGACTCGTATCATATCATATCAGGCCGTATTGGGGTGTACCGGGGGTGTATCAGAGGTGTATTGGGCGTATCGATCGATACACTGAAAAAGATACGGTCAAAACTGAAAAAAAAAAAATAAAGGGGGAAAGCAAGCTTCTTTCCCCTGAAATAAGCGTTCTTTCACCCCCCAATGTCTCTAAAACTCCAAACTTCATTCCTACAGTGATAAATATGCAAAAATTTGCAAGAAACAAACGTGAATTGTTAATTTTTTTTTGAAGATGTTTTAAATTTTGAAAAGAATGGCAAAAGTAGGTAAGTTTTTTTTTTCAATTTTTTATAGTATCTTGTGATTTCTTTTATTTTCTCGAAGGTTTAAATCTATGTTGATCTACATCTATTACATTCAAAATCACACTTTTTTTTGTTATGATTAGATCTATGGAAATTTCATGAAGATATTTGGGAAAAATATAAATTAACAAAAAAATTTGAAGATGTAATTTTTTCTCTATCTATAAAGACTTAATATGTTTTAGATCTATGGATTTATCTATCATATCCATAGATCAATTGAAATTTATTCTTTATTTTTTGATTTTTTATATTTTTAGAATTAAAAAATAAATAATAATTAATTATATTTAATCATGTGATCACAATGATTGAATATATTCTTCCCCACTCATTCTTTTCACCTCTAACAAACCCTAGCCACCCCTAATTGCTAAATCTTCACTTTCCACTCCTCCCTAACATCTAATCTCAACAATCCAAGCCTTAGTAACCCCTCATACCCTTAGATCTCTCCCTAGACAATATCCTAGCCTTACACTTTACTCCTTAAACTTCAACCAATCACCTTAGGGCACCACATCACACAAACCAATCACATTTCTCCAGCTCTAGGTGCCCAAATCTGCTTCCTCCATTCTGGGCGCCCAAATCTCAGCCCTACATAATATTGGGCGCCCTCTCCTTCTCTTTTCATCCTTAGGATCATCTTAGAACAATCCTAACCCTCCATTCTCAACCCTAGGGCGCCCATAATTTTGTAAAAGCCCACCTGCTGCCCTTATCTTTCTCTTTAATCCCAAATCTATCCTTCATTCTCTATAAAAAAGACCCAAGGGGTCCTAAGAAGGGGTTGGATTCTACCATCAGTTAAGACTGAAGGCTGTTCTTGAGAAGTTCAAGGGTAGAGGAAGAGGTGAACGCCCAGGCAAGTGGAGGGGTTCCTGCTTGCAGTTAGCCTAACCACTACTACTACCTTTGGATCCGGATCCCAACCAGTTTCCCATAATTTTAGATTTACATTTTATGCGTGTTTTTATTTTCTGTTCTTTAATTTCTAGTTTTTATTTTACTTCTGCAATTTATTTTTTATCAAATTTAATTTTTGTCTTCCTTTCTGCATACCTGAAATTCGGCCAGGTAAGACGGAAGGCCCAGCTCGAGGAGTTCGAAGGTCAAAGGATAGATTCGGAGACTACTACCTCTGGTCAAGATGCAGTTTTTTTATTTAGTTTTTTTTTTATTTTTGTTATTTATTTATTTATTTATTTTTACAATTTTTACTTTTATCATTGTTAGAATTTTATTTTAATGGATTCCAGTTCAGTTAATTAAATTTTGTGTTTCTACAATCTCATGTCTTGTTATTTTATCCAAATTGAAGTACGTAACAATTTTTCCCTCGCTTCCCTATGGATACAATCCCTTTCTCACCACTAACTGCATTTTGTAATTATTCTAAGAATCGAAAAATTTATAAATATTGAAACTGGTGTTCCGAAGTGGTTAACGACACGCTTTCGGACAGACCAAGTTTTTGGCACCGTTGATGGAGAAGCAACGGAGAAATAATTTTTATTTGCTTTGTTCGGATCTCTTTCATTATTTTTGTTTGATTACTTGATCTGTAGTCTTATTTTAATTCTTTTTTCTCTTTGATTTTGTAGGATGTAATAGCAAAAGGTGGGGTACTGTAGCGTTGTCGGACTATTGAAGAAAAGAGAAGAGAAATTGGGATTGCGATTCAGGTGTAGTCGTCCCAATTTAATCCTATTTTTTTTGTTTTTATTTTCATATTACAAACTCATTTCATTTCTTGGATTTTTATTGCTGCATACTCTTATTTTTTTATATTTTGTTTAATCTTTAAAGTAGCGAACTCCCTTCTTAATTTTCATTTATGTAGTATTATTTTTTTGGAAAATTAGTTCCTTTATTTTTTTTGTTTTCTGTGATTAATTGTTGTTGTAATTAATTGCCCCCTTAATTAGTGGTTTAATTGAACAATTGGTTGTTAATTAGGAAATTATTCAAAATTTCGAATTTGAGTTTAAATTTCAAAATTTGAATTTGAATTTGAATCTGAATTTGAATTTGAATTTAAATTTCGAATTTCAAGAAAAATTAATATTTTAATTTTTTTTTGCATTTGCATTCCTTCATTTAGGGTTTGATATGTTCTAGAGCATGCATCATATAGGATTATTTAATTCCTGAAATCATCTTGTTAGTTGTTAATGTGTTATGGTTTTTCATTTTTTTTAATTGCTCTCTTTGCTGAATTAATTTGTTTTATTATTTTATTGCTGAATTGCATATTAGATATAACTATTCATGCATTATAATTAGTTGCATTTATTTTGTTTATTGTGTTTTTCCGTTAATCCATTTAAGGGCAATCCAATTTAAATAAGATATGGTGGGGATTTTGTCACCCTTCCTTGGCTCAAAAACCACCACCCTTTGACGTGCGGTTCACCCTAAACCTTAATTTAAAAATTGGATAGCATGATCCTTTAGGGGGGCCCACACATTTGGTTCAAAAGTGTGTTGAAATTTAGGGAAGCTTATGATTACTTTCTATAACCGGCGGTTTGTGTCTAAGGAAAGAGGCTAACTAGCTAAGACCAAGGAGGTTTTGTGGTTACTTAATTAGGTCTTTGCAAGAGCAAGGGGAGCCTTCCACATCCCCACCTCTTACCTGGCTAACCAAAGGAAGTGGCGTAATTTCAAGTGAACCAAAGAGGATTCACATTGGTTGAACGACTAGTTTAGGAAACCTTAGTTTAGCCCCTAGGTCGTGTGTTTTACTTGTTTGTGCTTAATTTAAAAAGAAATAAAACAAAATAAAATGAATTCAATGGATGGAGTTTGTGGAATGAGAAACTACTTCCAACCTAAGCCACGGATGGATTGGAACCATGCGTCTCAACAACTGGATAAGATTAATGGGATGGTCCAAAGACTTGATCAAGTCCTTGCATTTCGTCAACAAATTGGCCCATCTACACCTTATCCTGAAGTTTGTTCCATTTGTGCCAGCCCGGCCCACCAAGTTGATGATTGTCCAATGGCGGCCTAGTTTCCACCGTTTATCTTAGGACAGGTTCAAGCAAACTAGAGTTTCTCGAGGCCTAATAATGACCAATTTTCAAATACTTACAACCTTGGGTGGAGAAATCACCCTAACTTTTCTTGGAGGACACATCAACCTAATACACAGTCCCAGCAGTACCATCCATCTAACTCCATGGCCCAACAATTTCAGAGGCCACAAGTGCAGAGTTAATTCCAGCAAACTTACCCTAGGAACTAGTCGGTCCAACCTTATCAGGTTTACCCACAACATCCTCAGACCAGTACAGTTGATGACAAATTCATGTAGCTTCAGCAACTGATTCTAACTCAGCAGTAATCCATCGCTAGATTAGAGAGCCAAATAGGACAACTAGCTGAAGCCAATACAAGGAGAGAAGTAGGACAACTACCAAGTCAACCGGTTGTGAATCCTAGAAATCAGCCACTAAGGTTTCCTCTACAACAGATTCAACCACCTCCTAAGAACTCTTAGTTTGAAAATGCCAAGGCTATTATGACCTTAAGGAGTGGAAGGATTTTAGAGGACCCATATAAGAAAAAGAAATTTGAAAACATCAGTGAAGAAGAAAATGAGCAAGAAAACCATAAGTTGAGAGGGGGGGGGGGGGGGGGAAGAAAAAGGAATGGAAAAATTAGAACAAGAACCTATAGTGAACTGACATGTAGTTCCCTTTCCAACCACACTCATAGTCGGGTCATTGTGAAAGACGAAAGAGACTCGCAACGAGGAGATTAGGGAGTTATTCAAGCAAGTCCATATTAACATCCCTCTCCTCGCTGCAATACAACATGTCCCAGCTTACACCAAGTTCTTGAAAGAGTTGTGTACTCAAAAGAGGGAACCACAATCGGCCCCACAAAAAGTGATGCTCTCGGCAGATGTTAGTGCGGTTCCTCTAAATCAACTCCCTCGGAAAATGAAAGACCTTGGTGTTCCTCTAATAAGTTGTTCCATCTATGGAATCACTTTCGATCGGGCCCTATTGGATCTTGGGGCCAGTGTAAATCTGCTCCCCTCTATTATTTATGAAATGTTCAGGATCGACAAGTTAAAATCTACCCCGGTAATTCTGCACTACAAATGGATTTCGATCAGGCCCTATTGCAACTCGCTGATCGGTTAGTCAAGACTCCTCAATTTGTTATTGAGGAAACCATTGTCAAAGTAGAGAATTGTTTCTTTCCAATGGATTTTATCATCCTAGACATGACCCCAACCGAGGAACTGAACCATAACCCGATAATCTTAGGACGTCCGTTTCTAAAAATTGCCAATGCAAACATCAAATATAAATTGGGAGAAATGGACATTTCATTTAGGGAGCAGACAATCCGATTAAATGTATTTAGTGCCACTAAGTATCTAAACCTAGGGGAAGATGAGTTCAAGGTAGATGTAGTGGATGACCTTGTAGATGCCCTATCTACCCTTTGGTTAGCCCAATCTAAGCCCTGTCTGTGTAAAGAAGAAAGCGAGTCTGGAAGTGGAAATGTGAGAAGTGAGTGAATGCGTCTAGCTGAAGATGTTAAACTTAGCGCTGGTTGGGAGGCAACCCAAGAAGTTTTATTTTACTTGTCTTGTTAGAGTTTGTCTTTTCTTTTGAATAAGTTTCAAAATTCAGTTGGCAAATCTTGAACCCCTATTGAATCCTTATCTCTTGATTGTTCCCTTTGGCCCAAGTCCCTTTTGCATCATTCTAGTCATGCCATTAGGGACAATGGCATTTAAGTTGGGGGTGAGGAAAGAGAAAAAATTTTGAAAATTTGAGAGAAAAATTTAAAAGAAAATTTGAGAAGCTAAGTCTTTAAATATGTATAATTAAAATTTCATTGAAAATTTTAAATTTTTTTCCATTAAAAGAGATTCCTAAACAGAAAAAGTTGAGGAAATTGATAAAAGAATATTGAATTTTATAGAGATTGGTAGAAAGTGATAAAAGTTAAATTGGTCTTGTTTGAATGTTGTCGAAACCATTTAGAAATTGAAAATACTCACAAATTTGCCCCTATAAAGATAAGAAGAGAAAGATTGAGAAATCAGACGAAAAATTCTTCAAATTAAAAAAGATAGTGAACTACCCCGAACAGTTTTGAATTTTACACACAACAAAAAAAAAGAAGAGAAGAAAAAAAAAGAGAGAATAAAAGGTCAATGGACACCTTAGACTTAGTAACCGGGTCTCTTCACCTAAGTTAAGTGTCGAGATTCGCGTCAAACGGGAGAGGGAATGCCAAAGATACTTACCTAACATTTTGTAACCAAGTCTCTTCACCCAAGTCAAGTGTCAAGGTTTGCGTCAAACGGTGGAAGGTAGTAATGAAAATGTGTGTGCCTATCAAGTTCAGGGGTAGAAATCCACTGTTAGAAATGATAAGAAGAATACCCTCCTGATTTTAAAAATCAATCTTAGCTTATTGAGATAGTCTGCAAATGGAAGGGTATATAAGATTTTAAAGCCAAGTTTCTGTAATGTTCAAATTAAGATGGTTTTACCCCTTAAACCTAATATGGATCTATACAAAGTTTGAGAATTCTAGAATCAGGATACTTGGCTAATTTTATCAAGGATGATCTTGCAATGATCAAGTTGGGGGGGGGGGGTGTGATAACTTTGTATTTTGATGCCTTAAGGGAATCATTTTAGGGGTATTTTAGGCCTTAGACTAGCTAATCGGTACCCTTTTTATAGTTAAGTTCAATATTGTGACCTCTGAGGGTCCCTATGCAAATTTTGGGTAAAAATTGGGAAAATTACAAAGTTTCCTATAGATTTTAGAAAGCTGGTGCGAATTCCAGCTGAGAGAGGGGGTGTTTTTATGAAAAACTGAGCATAGGAGGGCGCCTCCTATCTGCTAAACCCAGAAAGGCACCCCTCCTACTATTTTAGCATACTCCCCTCTCCTTAGCAAACCCTAGGGTGCTTTTCCACTCATTCTTTTCACCTTTGACAAACCCTAGCCGCTCCTAACTACTATATCTTCACCTTCCACTCCTCCCTAACTTCTAATCTCAACCATCCAAGCCTTAGCAACCTCTCATACCCTTAGTTATCTCCTTAGACAACATCCTAGCCTTATACTTCACTCCTTAAACCTCAACCAATCACCTTAGGGCACCACATCACACAAACCGATCACATTTCTCCAGCTCTAGGCACCCAAATGTGCTCACTCAATTCTAGGTGCCCAAATCTCAGCCCTACATAATATTGGGCACCCTCTCCTTTTCTTCTCAGCCTTAGGATCACTTTAGAACAATCCTAACCCTCCATTCTCAACCCTAGGGTACCCATATTTCTGCAAAAACCCAGCTACTACCCCTCTCTTTCTCTCTAATCCCAAACCTATCATTCATTCTCTATAAAAAGGACCTAAGGGGTCCTGAGAAGGGTTTGGATTCTGTCCCCAGGTAAGACGGAAGAGTGTTCTTGAGAAGTTCAAGGGTAGGGGAAGAGGAGAACGCCCAGGCAAGAGGAGGGGTTCCTGCTTGCAGTTCGCCTAGCCACTACTACCACCTCTAGATCCAGATCCCAACTAGTTTCCCATAGTTTTAGATTTACTTTTTATGCGTGTTTTTATTTTCTGTTATTTAATTTTTAGTTTTTATTTTATTTCCGCAATTTATTTTTATCAAATTTAATTTTTGTCTTCCTTTCTGCTCTGAAATTCGGCCAGGTAAGACATAAGGCGCATCTCGAGGAGTTTGAAGATCAAAGGATAGATCCAAAGACTACTACCTCTGACCGAGTTGCAAATTTTTTATTTAGTTTTTTTATTTCTGTTATTTATTTGTAATTTTTATTTTCATCATTGTTAGAATTTTATTTTAATGGATTCCAATTCAGTTAATTAAATTTTGTGTTTCTGCAATCTTAAGTCTTGTTATTTTGTCCGAATTAAAGTATGCAACAATTTTTCCCTCGCTTCCCTGTGGATACGACCCCTTTCTCACCACTAACTCCATTTTGTCGTTATTCTAAGAATTGAAAAATTTATAAATATTGAAATTGGTGTTCCGAAGTTGTTAACAACATGCTTCCAAACACACCATTTCCATGAGTATCTTAATTTTTTTGATATACATGCGTATCCAAGGCGTTTCCCGATATGTCTCTTAAAATTGGCTTTCCAATACACTTCACGTTTCCGATACTTTGAACCTTGGGTAGAACTTCTTATCCTTAGCTTAGTCCTTAATCCTAAAGATGATTTTAGATCATTTAAAGTTGATAATACATACAATTTAGCTAAGAAGTTCTATACTAAAGATTTTACTAAGCAAGAAAGAATCCAATTGAGATTTCAATCTTAGCATTATATTCTGATCCAGATTTCCAAAATATGTTGACTATTTCTGAGTAATGTTAAAGAATGGTAGTAATAAGAAAAGTAGAAGTTTACAATTTGATTTATAAATTGATTCGCCTTGTACTCACTCTTCCAATTCCAACTGCAACTACAGAATGATCATTTTCATCCATGAAAATTGTGAAAACAAGGCTTCATAACAAAATGGTTGATAAGTTTCTTATAGATAATTTGGTTGTCTACATTGAAAAGGAAATTGCAGAAAATTTTATTACAAACATGATAATAGATGAATTTGAGTCTATGAAATGCTATCGAGTTCAACTTAGTTAAAAAATCTTTAGTTCCCTTATTTTTTTCCTTTCAAATTCCTATATATTTTTTTGTAGTTTAAATAGATTATGAACCAAAACATTAGAAGATTGTTCATTATGTTATTTTTTAAAAGTTTGACTTGTTGTAACTTTTTTATTATCACATGCCAAAATAAATATTCAACTCGCCCCCCCCCCCAAGAGAAACTTCCTGGCTCCAATTCTTGGACTTGACTAAGGTACTTGGCTATGGTAGGTTCTCTGGGCTCATACTCTCTATTCGCTTGGCTGATAAATACCTATGAATCGTTGAAAGCCTCAACTTGTTCTGACCCCAAATCTTTGGCTAAGTGCACATTAGTTAGTGAGGCTTCATACTCGGCTTTGTTGTTTGAACTAGGAAGCCAAACTAAAGTGCATACTGCATTGTGTTATGGTCTGGGGTTAATAGGATTAGGCCAGCTCCTTTCCCCTAGTATTGGAGGATCCATCTACGTTCACCGTCTAAGTGTATGGGAGTTCTTCAGGTACTGGGGTGCTATTGTTACTTAAGGTACATTCAACCAAAAAGTCTGTTGGTGTCTCAACTTTGATTGTAGGCTTCAGCTTATGAGTGATGTCAAATTCTGATAGCTCGATTGCCCACTTTGTTAGCCGACCCAAGGTCTCTAGCTTTTGTAGAATCTACTTTAGGGGATGGTTGGTCAGGATGAATATGGAATGTGCTTGGAAATATGGTCTTAGTTTCCTAGCCAAGGTCACCAGTGCAAAGGCAATTTTCTCTACATTAGGGTATCTAGTCTCCATATCGTAAAGAACTTTGCTGATATAGCACATTGGCTTTTGTATCCCATTGTCTTCTTAAACTAGTACTGAACTAACTACTTCATCAACCATTCATAGGTATCAGTAGAGCTCTTCTCCTTAGGTTGGCCTGCTCAGTAGTGGTTGGGAGGCTAGGTATGTCTTCAGCTCATTGAAGGCATTTTGATAATCCTTTGTCCATTGGAAATCTTTCATTTCCTTATGGCCCGGAAGAAGGGGAGGCATTGGTTGACCGGCTAAGACATGAACTTGCTAAGTACTGCTATGTGACTTGTGAGCGTCTATGTTTCTTTGGCCAACCGTGGGGGTTTCATGTTGAGGATGGCTTGAATATTCTTGGGGCACCCCAACGACACATCTCGTGGGGTTCAACTTCATTTGATATTTTCGTAGTACACTGAATACCTTGTCAAGATTGAAAACATGTTGGTTGGCTTTGAGAATTTTCACCACCATACTATCAACATAAGCTTCAACGTTGCAGCCAATCTGATCCTTGAACACTTTGTTGACTAGACTTTGATAGGTTGAACCAATGTTCTTTAGTCTGAACAGCATCACCTTGTAGCAGTATGTGTTGTGCTCTGTGATGAAGGATGCTTCCTCTTAATTGTCGGGGTGCATCCTAATCTGATTGTAGCTAGAAAAAGCACTCATGAAGTTGAGGAGTGCATACCCTAAGGTGGCATCGACAAGGCGATCTATTCTCAGTAAGGGACCGAAAAGCTGTCCTTGGGGCAAGCCTTACTTAGACTTGTAAAATCAATGCATATTTGCCATTTCTCGTTAGCCTTCCTTACCATAAATATGTTAGTTAACTATTTAGGGTAGTGTACCTCTCTTATGAAGTCAACTTTGAGTAGTTTATCCACCTTCTCTCTGATCACTTTCCATCATTTCAGTACGAAGTTCCCCTTCTTTTATCGAACTAACTTACAACTTGGATCCACACTCAACCTACGAGTAATAACCAAAGGGTCAATTCCTAGCATATTAGTGGTAGACCAAGCAAAAACGTCAGTGTTGGCTTTGAGGATGCTTACCAGTTCGGAAAGGGTATCATGAGGGAGGAGAGACCCAAATTTTATTTTTTAGGCTTGGCCACATCTAGAGGTATAATGGTGAGGTCTTCCATTGGTTGTCCTCAGTTGGCTAGTTCATCCCTGAGGTCGAACCCTTCTACCAATAGAGCTTCTTAATTCTTTCCTTTTAGTGTTGTTACATAGCACTACCTTTCTATCTATTGATCACCTTGGACCACCCAATGCCATGTTTTGTAGGAAACTTCATTATTAGGTGGTATAAAGATACCACTACCTTGAATGCATGTAGGGTTGGCCGATTGAGGATGGCATTGTATGGCGAACTAACCTTGATGACCAAAAACTCGGTGGTCAGAATAGTGTGTCAAGGTTCAGTCCCCACTATGAGTGGCAGGGTGATCTTCCTTTCTGACTTTATAGCTATTTGAGAGAAACTGAGCAATGGAACATTGATTGGCTGAAGTTGATCCATTTTCTCAAAAGCTTTATAGAACAAGATGCCAGCTGAAGAATTGTTGTCTACGAGGATTGACTTCATAGTTGACCATCGTTAGGGAAACCACTAGCACATCATCGTGGGGTGTGGCGACCCCTCTCAAGTTGTAGTTGGAGAAGGTGATAACCTCCTCTGGTTTCTAATTCTTTGGTGGCTTATGTCCAACCTTCATTTAACAGGCATATGCCTTTTAGGCAGAGGAACTTCCTTTGATGGATGTCGCTCCTCCAAAAATGACATTAATGACCCCTGCAAGGGGTTTGTTGGCTTAGGGTTGGGCTGGCTCCGAGGCCGACCCTATTGGGGGCTCACCTGAGACGTAGTCCTTTAGATGTCCTTGTCTAATAATGGACTCAATCTCATTTTTGAGTTTTCAACATTCTTTTGTATCATGGTTGATGATGTGATGGTACTTGAAAATGTGGGTTTAGGTAGCATTTAGTGGAGTGTAGCTGTCATAGGATGGTAAGGTTGGTTTCTTGTCTTTCTTCCCATTTGAGCCGTCAAGCATTGACTCATCTCTGTCCTTTTTTTCCTTTTAGTCGACTCATGAATCAATGGATGCTTGTTGGCTTTGTTCACCTTAGAATTAATGTACTTTTTGGCCCTTGCCAAGAACTCGACTATGTTGCTACGTGGCTTCTTGGTGGGGGAAAAGTTAAAGGGAGATGACAAGAGGTTGTTTGTGGCAGCTACAAATGGCCACCACTTTGTCACAGTCTGACACAGGCTTAGACTTGCTACGCTTGGCGGGCTTTCGTTAAGGGACATCACCATCATTTTTTCCTGTATAATTATTGGGAAATCTCATGTCTTCTTCAAGCAGACCACCAAAAGCTTAACGTACTCTTTGAGGAGGGGTGGTTGACCTCCTTGGGTGCCTGACCTTGGCACTCTTAGACCATCATCCCTTGTGGGGCGGTCCTAGTTAATGGCTATCATGGTTACTAGAGTTCCTCATGGGTGCACACATGCTCATGGGGATAGTGCATGAACCTACACTATGCCTCTGCTCATTGAAGGGAGGCTTGGCATGTAGGTCTGGCTTAAGCATGTCCCTACACCTCACTAGCCCCTTTCCCAAGCTGATTGGTCCATCCCGTTGCCCCTAGCGCACGGGTGTGTTCCAGCCCAGTGGTTACCTATCATTATCGGCACATCAGGTGCCTAGATCATCGTTATACAGGAGTCCCTCTCATCGACGCTCGGTCGCCTCTCATCATGGCCGTCCCCCTTTAGCACGTAAGAGGCGCCTCCCTTGGGTTGGCCAGGGCCAGTAGAGAGCCCCGGCCATGTGAACTAAGGTCATGATCCAGTGCTACTGAACTTGGTGGATCCATTGCATCGGGCAACTCCTAGCCCCAAGCACACACCAGGCTTGTCCTAACCTCCCTTGGCCTGGATACCGCGTGGGTTTCTTCCACTGTAGATCTACCCCTGTGACAATTGGTATCAGAGCAGTTTGCATACAGAGCCAGTTGAAGCGGTCATCTGGACAAGCAACATTTCATGGGGTGTGGTCCCTAGGCACTTCCACTTGGGTTCAAGCAAGAAAGCATATGCATTAGGCTTGGCAAGAGGCCATTCATTTGTGTCCCCATTCCAATGACCCCAAAGTAGCGCCCTTGTGGGGGCAAACACATTGGGCGCTGTGCTCATGCGGGGGCAAACGCATGGGCCATTTCATGGAAGGCATATTGTGGTGGTTTTAGTGGAGGAGTGCCACGCTTCCTTGCAAATATCAATTGTTGATCATTTTAGTGAGTTGTGGGTGGTGCGCCTACATCTTGGTTTCATGATGGATGAACCATTGTTTTGTACCTTTCTCTGAGGCACTAGTAAGGCAAGGACAGTAGCCCGAAATTGGTTGGTGTTGACGATTTGTCAAGGGATATCACTGAAGTGGCAGTGCATCAAATGGGTTCTCTGTTGAAGCCACAATATTGGAATGATAGGAATGTGGGCACACTGGCCATTGGAGCATGGCGGCCTTACACCGGCAATGCATCAGAGGACATGCTCAACTCAACACACAAGGCAGAACATTTGCAACAACAACACAAATCACAAAGGCGAGTGCATTGATGGGAATTAAAAGTATCATATTTTTATCCCCCAATATTCATTCTCTTGCATTAAATTAGCACTTAATTAGACTCATTACTCTTGTATTTTGATTTAGGGCAAGCAAAAAGGCAAATGGAGGAAAACAAGGCTAATCGGATGACTTTGCACAGTTTTGGCACCATTCCGTAATTGGGGCATAACTCTCAACTCTGGACTCCGATTGGGATGCTTCAAGATGCACTAGAAAGATAAAGAAGAAATCCACAACTCTCGTGTTTTAGGTTTTGATAGATTCAGTTTGCATCGAGGTCAAAATTGGGCCCGAAGTCGGAACAAATTCGTAGTAAAACCCAATCCACAGCTGAAGCCCAATTCGTAGAAGAGCCTTGTAGCAGCCTATTTATTGAAGAAGTCCAACTCGAATTAAAAAAAAAGAGTCCCATCAGATTTAAATTTCAATTGTAATTGTAGAAGGATAAGAGGATTGAGATTACTAGATAAGAGAGAGGATAGGGTTAGATCAAAACTGATTAGGACTTTCTATTTTTGAGGATAATCTCCTAAGAGGAGTTGGAGAGAGCCCCTCCTAAAGCTATATAAAGGGGGGGGGGGACCAGCTTTAAGCATCAATCAATACAACAATCCATCAATTAAGCATCAAACAACTCAAGCTACCAAGAAGATCAGTTCGGCCTACTGAGAAGCAAAGCCTGGAGGGTTCGAAAATCATGAGTAGCTAGCCTTTTCTTTTCTGGTTCAAGGGTGGAGGTTCGATTGTGTCATCGTGAGGTTTTGTATTTAACTCAAGTTCTTGCTTTTTAATTCAAGTATTCGTTGGTTCTAGTGCATATTCTCAATGGATGTTAATGTTAATTAGTCTGACAAATTAATTAATGTTGATTTTCCTACTGCTATCCATGGTTTAATGATCCGTAATTGTCACGAATAGTGGTACAAGTAGCAATTAAGTTAATATCTTTCTGGGTCAATTGTTCATGACAGCTTTTGACCAATGTATTGACATGTTTTAACCTAAGGGGAATCAATGGAACAAGATTCGATAATTGCAGCTATCTCAATTATTGTTATTTTGGTTTAACTGTTTTCACAAAGCTTAATGCTATCACTAGTTAATATGGAATGCTATCGTACCCAGTCGATTAGTGATAAGTGTTGATCGAATGCTAGGTTTGGTCAGCTGACTGAGGAAAATACAAGGTTTATTATGGCTATCCTAATAAATCTAATGTTAAATGCTTGAATTGTAAGATTGCCAAAGTCTACCTATGATCGATAACCAATTGACTAACCTGAACCCTTGAATCAGAATTCGGTAAGACTGATTACATCTTGTTAGTTGAATTTGCTATTGCTTTCTTATTCTTTTAGAAATTTTAATTATTTAATTTTCCCACTCCATTGTATTACTCATTCGGCTGAGAAATTATTCCCTAGCTCCCTGTGGGATTCGACCTAGTACCATTATTACTGCAAAAAAATTTACTGTTGGACTAGCATTAATTTTGAGGGCTTCGACAACCCGTCATGCATGTTCGACAACATCATGGGAAAGAGTTGCCACACTCGCACACAACTCGGTCAGATCTCCTTGAGGCAGCAACACATTGAGGCCCCCTCGGAGCGAAGAGGTAGCTTGAACCGGCGAGGTGAAGTGTAGTTTCGAGGGCCAAAAGAGCATAATCCATGGCTAGGTTTGAGTAACCCGAACACGATGAAGTGAAGTCTGCAGGCTAGCATGGTGAAAGAATACACCCAGGACACACACCAACAACAGGAATAGACCTATCACATTGTGTTCGGTAGCACCACCGAAAAGCTACCACAAAGACGGTCGAGCCTTGAGGTAAAGATGATACATGGGGCGGACCTCTGCGAAGCACACACATTCAATTTTGTCGAGGGCCCTTCTCACACACCTTTCAAAAGCATAGCCATTGCGCGGTTTGAGTAACCTCAACACAGGGGGTGAAGTCTAGGTAGGCTAGCATGGTGAAATGGTTCAGTCCCCATAAATGGACACCAACATAGGCGAGACCTGGGTTGACCAAGTGAGCCAAGAACTGGAGCACACGTGGATTGCGCGGGACATAGATTCCCATTTACAAAGGAGCCATTGTCAAGGATGACAATGGATTGAGTGGGGGAGCCTACCTCGGTCTGACACAGGCTTAGCCTTGCTTACGCTTGGTGGGCCTACGTTAAGGGACATCACCGTTATTTTTGCCTGTATGATTATTGGGAAATCTCATGTCTTCTTCAGGCAGACCACCAAAAGCTTAACATACTCTTTGAGGAGGGGTGGTTGACCTCCTTGGGTGTCTAACCTTGGCACTCTTAGACTATCATCCCTTGCAGGGCAGCCCTGGTTAATGGCTAGCATGGCCGTTAGGGTTCCCCATGGGCGCACACATGCTCATGGGGACAGTGCATGGACCGACACTGTGCCTCCGCTCATTGAAGGAAGGCTTGGCATGCAGTTCTGGCTTAAGCATGTCCCTTCACCTTGCTAGCCCCTTGCCCAAGTTGATTGAGCCATCCCATTGCCCTTAGTTCATGGGTGTGTTCCGGCCCTACGGTTGCCTATCATCATCGACAGATCAGGTGCCTACATCATCGGCATACAAGAGTCCCTCTCATCGGCGCTCAGTCGCCTCTCATCATGGCTGTCCCCCTTTAGCATGTAAGTGGCGCCTCCCATGGACCGACTAGAGCCATCAGAGAGCCCCGACCATGTGAACTGAGGTCATGATCCAGTGCTACTGAACTTAGTGGAGCCATCGCATCGGGCAACTCCTAGCCCCAAGCACACATTAGGCTTGTCCTGGCCTCCCTTGGTCTGGATGCCACATGGGTTTCTTCCGCTGTAGATCTACCCCCATGACAACTTGGTTGAGGCCATTGACATCTAAAGCTTCAGTGTTAAAGTGTTGGATATAACTCCAATGTGACTCCTTAGGCTTCTGCTTCACGGCCTTGAGGGTAGTCAAGGTCTTTTGGCATCGTTGTTTTCTCACGAAGTGTGACAGGAAGAGATTTGCAAACTAGTCCCATGATTTGATAGACCACAAGACAAGACTTGAGAACCATCTTCTAGTAGTGCCCTTGAGTGTTGTTTGGAAGGCTTTAAACATGAGGGGGTTAAAGAACCCGTGGAGGAGCATGATGGCATGGAAGCTCTCCAGGTGATCCTCTAGGTCAGTGGTTCTGTCATAAGTCTCCAAAGTCGGAGCCTTGAAGTTTTGGGGAAGTGGCTATGTAGAGATGGAGTCAGAAAAGACTTTCTATGAGCTTATTGAGTTGTGGTGTCCGATGGAGGTGTTGGCCTTGCATTCTCTCACTTGCTTGATATTTGCTCGGATGGTGTCGAGATCCCATAGATGTTGTTGAAACGATAATCATTTTCTAGCAATGGGACCTTGGGAGAGGTCCAGATGGTTCTGGGAGTATCCTAAATTAGCCAAGTCATACCCCCATGAGCTCGCTAATTATTTAGGAGCTCGTGGAGGTTAGAAACTTGTAAAGGAGGAGGAAGTGTGGTGTGGTGTGTCTGGAAGCACGTCATTAAACACTCTGGAATACCAGTTTAAACATTTATAATTTTTACAATTTCTCAAACAACTACTAACGTAGTAAATGGGTGAGAATGGGTCATATCCACAGGGAAGCAAGTGAAAAATTAATATATACTTAGATCCAGATAAGAGAATGCAATCAGGAATGACAAAAAATATGAAAATAAAATCTATTATTGCTGAAATTAAATGTTTTGAATTTAAACAAGACAATAAATAAAAATCAAAATTTAATAAAGTATGGAAATCAACAAGAGAAATAAAAAAAAAATTCAGAATTTGGATTTGGTGGCAGTAGCTGCAGATTGGCCAAACAGCTTGCAGAAACCCCTCTTGACAAGAACCAGGCATCCGTCCTTTCTACATCCCTTGAACCCCTCGAGACACCTTAGCCTTGAACTGGATGAATTCAAATCTGCGAAACAGAGAAACGAACAAGAATTAAATCTAAAAGATTGCAGAAATCAAAATAACAGAAAAGAAAATAAAGAAAAGAAAAGAATGGTTGATCAGATCCAGTGACAGTAGTTGCAGATTGGTTGAACAGCTTGCAGGAACCCCTCCTGGCAAGAACTAGGTGTCCTCCCCTTCGACAACCCTTGAACTCCTCAAGAAACCTTAGCCTTGTTAACTGGGTGAATTGACCAACCCTTTCTACAGGGCCTTGGGGTCTTTTTTATAGAGAAGGGTGGACACAACTGGGAATAGAGAGAAAGGGGGGCGACAGCTGGGTTTTATCAAAACTATGGGTGCCCTAGGGTTTAGAATGAAGGGTTAGTATGGTTCTAGGGTGATCCTAAGGTTGAGAAGAAAAGGAGAAGGCACCCAATATTATGTAAGGCTGAGATTTAATGGCTAAAGGCTGAATGGTGAAGATTAGAAATTAGGTGACTCCTAGGATTAGAATGATAAAAAGAGAGTGCCCTAGAATGGATGGTGGAGATTAGAAGTGATGGAAGGTGAGGATTTAGCAGTTAGGGGTGGCTAGGGTTTGTTAAGAGTGAAAAGAATGGGTTAAAAGGTGCCCAAGGGTTAGCTAAGGCGTGGAGAGCATGCTAATACAGTAGGAGGGGTGTCAAACTGGGTTTAACAGCTAGGAGGCGCCCTCCTACTTTCAGTTTTTCACGAAACACCCCCTCTCTCAGCTGGACTTCACACCAACTTCACAAAATCTACATTTCAGCCATTAAAACATCCCACTTTTCCCCAAAATTTGCACAGAGACCCTCAGAGGTCACAACAATGAATTAAACTAGGAAAATGGCATACTTTGACTATTCTAAGGCCAAAAATACCCCTAAAATGATGCCCTTGAGGCATAAAAAGCAGAATTATCACAAAAGAGAGTGCCCTTGAAAAAATCTAATTTTTTTATTAATATTACATTAGAATCAAATCCTATACATCCCGTATAAAAAATAAAAAATTATTTACAGACTAAGAATGAATAGAATAAATCAGCAGGTGCATAGATTTCTTGTGCCAATAAAAGAATTCGATCTCCACCATACGAACAACCCAAAATCCAAGAAATATAAATAGAACAATTCTAAATATAAATCAGATTAATAAAGATTTAATTTTAGATCATTCGTCCAAAATTGGGAACCGATTTCCCAAAAAAAAATCGCTAACTATGCAAATCAGGTAGAACACCTTCTGCCCATTTGCGTAGATCCATATCTGGTTTAATTCGGTACAAGATTTGAACCATGGCTTTGATACCATTGAAAGGATGAGAGAACCATCATATGGATAGCCGAACCGTGTAGGAAGGTTGGGCGAAATTTCAAAAATTTTTCTTTCCCATTTGGGAATCGCATTCCCTATTTTAGAAAACTACATTTTCATTGATCAATTTTGAACCAAAACTGGACCAGATCTGAAACCAAAAGGGAGGGGAGGAATATACCTTATACGAAGTAGCAATAACTCCCAATGAAGGTGTTCACACCTAAGGAAAAAACCAAACCAGCTTCCACTGAAGATGACACAGTGCGTAGTGAAGCATGATCAGTAGGACGATTCTTTAGCAAGAACCGAATTCTTCAGCAAGAATGGAGTAAAGGGCTGGTGAGTATGACTTCAGATTGTTTCTTCAGCCAAGAAACAATGTCAAGAACATTTCTTGATCAGTTTCACAAGTGGAGATTGAACTGGGTAGGGATGGCAAGAACAAGAGGAGAATTCTATAGATTGCTGTATATAAAACTAAGGAATAAGATGTACCACAAGTGGAGTACCCACACTGCATGTACCTCAGGTCTCACCTTGGCAGCTGAGACAAGTTACCCCAACCAACATGGCAGCACATTAGTGTTAGCCTTGGTAGGATAAATCTCCCCAAATCTATCCAACGGCTGTGGAGATTCTAAACTAACGCGAGTCTCATAAGTGTCCAGTTTAAGGGTATTACACAAAAACACACCAAAACACATGAATCAATTATGTACTTTTATTCAATTACAATAAATGTTATCAAGTACATCAATTTGATTGGAGCTAAGGGAATACACTGTCTAACAACTCCCACTTGCACTTAGGTCCAATCGGGTATAAGCCGGAGTCCCATACTTTCCACGTGTTTCTCAAACATTTCTGTGTCAGTGGCTTAGTTAATGGGTCTGCTACATTTTCTGCTGATGCTACCTTTTGAATCAAGACGTCTTCTCTACCAACTGTCTCTTGTAGTACATGGTACTTCCTCTCAATGTGCTTTGACTTCGAGTGGGCTCGTGGGTCTTAGCCTGAGCAGTGGCTCCAGCACTGTCACACAAAAGTGGAATGGGTGATGTGCTGGATGGAACTATTCCTAACTCCTGAATGAACTTCTTAATCCATACGGCTTCCTTGGCAGCTTCACTTGCGGCAATGTACTTGGCCTCAGTTGTGGAATCTGCTATGGAACCCTGTTTGCTACTTTTTCAGCTAACAACACATGATCCTATCGTGAAGATATAACCAAATGTAGACTTTCTATCATCTGGGCCTGACTAGAAATCGGCATTAGACTGGTATATGCTTACTACACTGGGTTAGACTAGTATATGCTTACTACACTCACTTCCTGAGCAATGTCAGGACGAGTGCACAGCCTGGTATACAGGATACTCCCTATGGCTGAGGCATAGGGAATTTCTTTTATGCCCTCAATCTCTTCGGGAGTCTTGGGAGACATACCCTTGGAGAGAGCGACTCCGTGCCTGAAAGGAACATTTCCTTTCTTGGAGTTCTCCATACTGTATCTTTTAACAATCTTGTCAATGTAAACAGACTGGGATGATCCCATTATCCACTTCAATCTATCTCTATAGAGTCGAAGACCCAATATGTAGGAGGCTTCTCCAAGATCTTTAATGAAGAATTGCTGTGAAAGCCATACTTTCACCGTAGTTAACATCCCTACATCATTCCCAATGAGTAGGATGTCATCTATATACAAAACCAGGAATGTAACCTTATCTCCCATTGTCTTCCTGTAAACACATGGTTCATCCGGATTCTGCTCAAAATCAAACTGTTTGACGATAGAGTCAAACAGGATGTTCCAACTCCTAAAAGCTTGCTTAAGTCCATATATGGATCGATTGAGTTTAAATACCATGTGTTCCTAACCTACAACTAAAAAACCTTGCAGTTGTTGCATATAGATATTTTCAGTAAGATCTCCATTCAGGAACACGATTTTGACATCCATTTGCCAAATCTCATAGTCAAGGTACGCTGCTACAGATAGTAGGATCCTAATTGAGTTAAGCATGGCCACGGATGAAAGGGTTTCCTCATAATCGATTTCCACTTTTTGAGTGTACCCTTTCGCCACAAGTCGAGCCTTGTAGGTATCAACTTTACCATCGGGGCCCTTCTTCCTCTTATAAATCCATTTGCAACCAATTGCTTTTACCCCAGGGGGCGGATCTATTAGAGTCCAGACTCCATTGGTCTCCATTGAGTCCATGTCAGCTCTTATTGCATTTACCCATTTCAAGGAATCTATATCCAACATAGCTTCCAAGTAAGTCACGGGATCCTCCTCATTGGTCATGGCTTCCACCAAGTAACTTTCTTGGTCATATCCATAACGAACTAGAGGTCGGAAAACCCGGGTAGATCTTCTAGGTTGGATAATTTGTGGAGCTAGTGGGACATCTCCCACTACCCCTAGGCTCTCTTCATCAAGAACAACTTCCTAATGAAGATTTTCCAGGATGTAATCTTCCTCTAGGAAGTTGGCATTTTGACTGCAAAACACCTTTTGCTCTTTTAGATCATAGAACAAGTAACCTACAGAGCCTTTTGGGTAACCTACAAATAGGCAATGACTGGTCTTAGATTCCAATTTGTCAGCACTAGTTCTTTTAACATGTGTAGGAAAATCCCAACTCTTCAAGTGTCTCACGCTTGGTTTCTTACCGGTCTATTGCTTATATGGAGTCTTAGGAACGGATTTGGTTGGAACCCTATTTAGCACATAAATCGCAGTCTCTAATGCGAAACCCCAAAAGGATGTGGGTAGCTCTGAGTGGACGAGAAGTGAACGGACCATATCTAATAGTTCGATTTCTCCTCTCTGACACACCGTTTAATTGTGGTGTAGCAAGAGGAGCTAGTTGTGATACTATCCCATTATCCTTTAAGTAGTCCCTGAATTCGTCAGAGAGATACTCGCCACTTCGATCTGATCGAATGGTCTTAATTTATTTCCATAACTATTTCTCGACTTCTTGTCTAAATTCTTTGAATTGGTCTCGAATCAAGAAAAAAAAAACAAATCCTAAAAGCAAAAACACTAAAAACTACGTTGGGTTGCCTCCCAACCAGCGCTAAATTTAACATCTTTAGCCGGACACATTCACGCACTTTCTTCATCTAAACTCTCTGACTCACTTTCATCTTTCGATAGACATGGTTCAGATTGGGCTAACCAAGGGGGTAGGCAGAGCATCTAAAAGATCATCCACTATATCCGCCTTGCACTCATCTTTCCCTAGGTTTGGATACTTAGAGACACTAAAAATGTTTAACCAGACTTTTTGCTCTCCAAATGAAATGTCCATTTTGCCCTATTTACAGTTAGTGTTTGCATTGGTCGTTGCTAGAAATTGACATCTTAAGATTATCAGGATGTGGTTCAGTTCCTCAGTTGGGGTCAAGTCTGGAATGATAAAATCCACTAGGAAGTGACAACCCTCTACCCTGACAATGACGTCCTCAATAACACTTTGTGGAGTCTTGACTGACCAATTAGCGAGTTGTAGAATTACTGGTGTAGGTTCTAACTCGCCGATCCTGAACCTGTCATGAATGGACAGAAGCATATTTATACTGACCCCTAAATCCAATAAGGCCCGATCGAAGGTGATTCCAAAGATGACACAACTTATGAGAGGAGCAGTAAGGTCTTTCATTTTTTGGGGAAAGTGGTTTAGGAGAGTTGCACTAACATTTACCAAGAGCATTGTTCTTTGTGGGGCCAATTGTGGCTCCATCATTTGAGTACACAACTCTTTTAAAAACTTGGCAAGGCTGGGACATATTGGATCGCATTGAGGAGAGAGAAGTTAATATGGACTCCCCTGCTCTCCTCATTGCGAGTCTCTTTCTTCTTTCACACCGGCCCGACTATGAGTGTAGTTGGAAAGGGAACTACGAGTTGGTTCACTAAAGGTTCTTCTTCTGAACTTTCCTTTCCTTCTTCTTCTCCCCCCAACTTAGGGTCTTCCAGCTCCTTTTGTTCTTCATTAACTCTATTTTTCTCACACGGGTCCTCTAACATCCTCCCACTCCTTAAGGTTGTAACAACTTTGGCATTTTCAGGCTAAGGATTCTTAGGAGGTGGTTGAATTCGTTGTTGAGGAAAACCCAGTGGATGATTTCTAGGAGTCGCAACCAATTGATTAGGTATTTGCCCTACTTCTCTCCTTGCCTTGGCTTTGGATAGCCATCCTATTTGGCTTTCTAATCTATCGATGGACTTTTGTTGATTTAGGATTAGTTGCTGAAGTTGCATGAATTGGTCATCTACTGTATGGGTATAAGGAGGTTGAGGGTAAGCCTAATATAGTTGGGCCAGTTGGTTCCTAGGATACATCTGTTGGAATTAGGTCTGCCCTTGTGGCCTCTGAAATCGCTGGGCCATGAAGTTAGATGAATGGTATTGCTAGGACTGTGTGTAGGTTTGACATGGTTGAGTCCTAGGGTAATCATTGTACTCCCAATGGGTTTGTCCTTCAGACCATTGAGAGTGCACATATGGTAGGGAGGTTTCTTGGGCTTGGGCCCTGTAAGTGAAGTTGGGTTGATTTTCCCACCCAAGGTTATATGGACTAAATAGTGGGTTACCATTGGGTTGGAAAAAATTGTTTGCCGCATGTACTTGGTTTGGACTAACTAGTTGACATTGGCCTGCTGTATGGCACTGGCTAACATGATGGGTCAGGTTTGCATATATGGGACATGATGGATAGGCTGACAAGGTTGGGTATGGGCCACTTTATTGACGATATGCAAGGACTTGGCCAATTCTGTGGGCCATCCCATTAATCCTGTCCAGTTGTCGAGACACATGATTTTAATCTATCTGTGGCTCAGGTTGGAAGTAGTTTCTCATTCCACAAACTCTAGCCATTGAATTCATTTTGTTTTAACCCCTCTTTTTTTTTGAAATTTGAAATTTAAATTTTGAATTTTAATTTCAAATTTGGATTTTGAAATTTAACTCAAATTTGAATTTTTTTTCTTTTTTTTATGTTTTTGTTTTTTTTTTCTCTTTTTTTGAAATTTGAAATTTATATTTTTGAAATTTAAATTCCAATTTGGATTTTGAAATTCAAATTCCTAAAATTTAAATTCAAATTTGAATTTTTAAATTAAAAAAAAAATGCCAACAAATCAACCACATGACCTAGGGCTGACCTAGGGTTTCCTAAACTAGTGGTTCAACCAATGTGAATCCTTTTAGGTTCACTTGGAATTACACCACTTCCCTTGGTTAGCCAGGTAAGAGGTGGGGATGTGGGAGGCTCCCCTTGCTCTCGCAAGGACCTAATTAAGTAACCACAAAACCCGCTTTGGCGTAGCCATTTAACCTCTTTCCTTAGACACCAACCGTTGGTTATGGAAAGTAATTATAAGCTTTCCTAAAATTCAACACACCATTGAACCAAATGTGAGGCTTCCCTAAAGGATCTTGCTATCCAAATTTTGAATTAGGGTTAGGGTAAACCGCACGTAAAGGGTGGTGATTTTTGGGCCAGGAAGGGTGATGAAATCCCTACCTTATCTTATTTAAGTTGGGTGCCCTTAAATGGATTAAGGAAACAAAACAATCAAACAAAATGAGTGCAACTAACTACAATGCTTGAACAATTATTTCTAAAATGCAATTCAGTAATATAAAATAAAAGAATAAAATAAACTAAGCACAAGAAGCAATCAAAATAATAAAAAGAAAGGAAGCCTAACACATTCACAACTAGCAATGATAATTTAACAATTAAATAAACCTATATGATGCATGCTCTAGAATATGAAACCCTAAGTGTTGGAATGCAAAAATTAAATTAAAAAAAAGTTTTTTCGATTTTTTATTTTTTACTTTTTTTGAAATTCAAAATTTTAAATTTATATTTTGAAATTTGAAATTCAAATTAAAATTCAGTTTTGAATTTTAAATTTAAATTCAAAATTCGAAAATTTGAACAATTTCCTTTTTTAACAATTGATAATTCAATTCAAGCACTAATAAAAAGGAAACTAAAAAAGGAAAAAAATAATTAAAACAAATAGAAAATAAAAGAAATAATTATTCAAAAAAAGATTAACAACTAACAAAATAAATTCCAACAAGAAAATTGCTATTCTAAAAATTAAACTGAAACTAAAATAAACAAAAGAAAATTATGCGGCAATTAAAAAGATAAAATAAAATAAAATAAACATTTTTTTTTGTTTTTTTATCTAAAATAAAAGAAGAACACAAACCTAATAAGACAAAATCTGAACAAGAAATTAAAATAAAGAAAGAAAAGTAAATCTAGGAACAAAATGACAGAAAAAATCACTATTCTATAAAAAAAGAGTTCAAAAAAATAAGAAAACTAAAAATAAAATGAAACAACTACACCTTAAACGCAATCCAATTTCTCTTCTTTTCTATTTTCTCCCATAGTCCTGCAATGCTCCTGAAGGGATGTGAGATCCATCACATGGACGCCCAAAAGGTGCGGAATAGGGTGGGCGAATTTCAAAAAATTTCTTTCCCTTCAACTGGGAATCGTATTCCCTATTTTAGAAAAACCATATTTTTCAAGGATCAATCTTGAACTATGAACCGAACTAGATTTGAAACGAAACAGTAGGAGAGGGATATACCTGATACAGAGAAATAGTATCTCTCAATGGAGGTGTTCACGTCCAAAGAAGATCACCAAAAATTGCTCCCACTGAAGATGACACAGTGGATGGAGGAGCAGAATCAGCAGGGTCCGTCCTACGAACCGAATTCTTCAGCAAGAATCCAATGGAGGCAGTGAGCACAACTTCCTATCAGCCTTTCAACAAAGACTGATATCAAGATCCAATCTTGACCACTCCTACAATGTTGGAGAACGAACTGGCAGTATGGCGGCGGCAAGAAGGGATCACAGGTAGAAGGTGCAGTCACACTGTGTATTCTTCTCTCTGTAATTCAAGATCTAGTATCTCTGGAACTTCTGGGATGATCTTGATGGTTCGCCCCCTCCTGTTGTAGGCTTAAAGAGATCAGCTCCTGATCCTATCAGAAGTTTCCAAATTCAGATCATTATCTGAATTTGGACTCTTTTTAAATGATAAGGATAAGACCCTTATCTTATCTGCAGATTAGATCAGCCTTCTCCTGATCTTATCAGGAGGTTTCCAGATCTGAATTCAGATCTGGTCTCTCTGAGTGGATAGGGTATGACTTTATCCTATCAGCTGATTTAATCCCAGATCCGCCCCCTCTACTTAACTAATTAAAACAGGCTAGTTCGAAATGGGCTTTAGGCCCAATAAGTCTATGTGCTCAAACTGCTTCCAAACTGTTGCCCAATTGGGCTTCTTTGTAAGACGTGGGATCCAAGCATTGATCTACACATCAGCCACATGGGTTCGGCCCAACCTTTGTTACAAGGCCTGGCCGAATACACTATTGTGGACAGTGCACCCCCTGAAACCCATCACATGGGCTTCTATTGGGCCCAACACTTACATTAAGTGGTCCCTGGGCCAAGCCATCTTATATAAACCCAGGGATTATGGGTAGATGCAAGATTAGCCCATCAGGTATTACCCTTAGTGGTCTTACACTTAACCTCTCAGCCCATAATGATCAAACACTGCCCGACAAGAGAAGACCTCTCCCTCGGCTGCAAGGAATAGTGTTGCACTCTCTGCTTATATGGATCCCGGGAATTAAAACCTTTTGCAAACATTTTAGAAACCGTAATATATATACTTTTATATCTCATATAAAATATATTTTGCAAAACAAATCTCAACGATTGAAATCGGCTGCCGACAGTCTTAGTTTTCATCAGAGAGAGTGCATCCCCGATCATTACCTTTGTCTCACAAAGGGGCTGATCCTGTCACTATGATCACCCACTAAGATGAATTCTCAGACTGTCCCAACATACCCAGGTTTTGACCCCCGCTAAAGATCTCACTAATTGGTACATCAAAGATAGCCCAATCCGACACCTAGTGCAGTATCATAATCGAGTCTAGGGGTCAGATGTAACTTTCCAGTTTTGCCCATTAATCTCCAAGGTCCAAGGCAATACTGAAAATTTGGTCCGGTTCAAAGATTCAATTAATCCTACACTGCATGTGCCTTGGGTCTCACCTTGGCGGCTGAGACAGGCCATCCCAACCGACTTGGTGGCACATCAGTGTCAGCCTTATCAGGATAGGTCTCCCCAGACCGACCCACCGGCTGTGAACATTCTAAACTAACACAAGTCTCATTAAGTGTCAAGTTTAATGGTATAACACAGAAATAAACAACAAGAACATGAATCAAATATGCACTTTATTCATTTACAATAAACGTCAAAAGTACATCATTCTGATTGAAGCTAAGGGCATACAAAGACTGTTTAACAGCTTCGGTACCCCCACCTTTTGCTATTCCGTCTTGTAGAATCAAAGAGAAATAAGAATTAAACTGAGATAATGGATCAAGTAATAAAATGAAAATAAAAAAATAATGAAACAGATCCAGACAAAGATAAAAATTTTTCTTTGTGCTTCCCCGACAATAACAATAAAAACTTAGTGTGTCCGAAAGCACATCATTAAACACTTTGAAACACCAGTACAAGGCGTCGGCCAGACTCATTCTATTGCGAAGGGTTGTAGCACTCCCTACGCTCATCCCGCACCCCCGTTGTGGTTGGAAGCAAATTGGTCGACGAGGCACTCCCTATGGTTGCCCATGCCCCTAGATGAGGCGGAGATGATGAGAATACCCATAGACATACCACGTGCCATCCATTGGTGGTGTAGTCAATATTACCATTATCATCAAAGGCACCAACCATTGATTGTGGAAATTTACTACCGCCATCCCATTCCCATTTATCTATTTTGCAACCTCTTTAGTCTTCTAGTTTTATGAAGAATCGAAACCCTTTACAAAAAAAAAAAGAGAAAAATAGAAATAATTGAAAAGTGTGGGATAATCTTTTTGTGATATATTTTTCCTCCTCCCAACTCCAACGAGTTAACATCTCCGCCCCATAACTTCCCGCCCCACAACGCTCCACAGCACATTCTCGCCGTGTTTTAAGAGTATCTCCCAATGATGACATTATCAATTCAGGTACATCATCGGGAGATGTTCCCAACACATGGCGGGGATATGCTGTGGTGCATTGTGGGGCAGAGATGTGGTCTCCAACTCCAAAGTTGTTTACCGATTTAAACAACAACACACATATAAATTGGAAAAATGGTTTCATCAAACTAAGAACTTGAAGTGAGTCAAGACTCAAGGCTCAATTCAGCTTTCTTTGGATATTGATGTAGGCGCATTTGGCTGGCCTATACAAGGCTGACACATGTCAAATGGAGGAAGCCCGTATAGGCTTACCATGAGGATGCTTAGGGTTACCTGACACGGACTAGGCAGATCCAGTCGTAGGGCACCGCGTGGCACTGACAGAACATCTCGCTAGGCCCTTGTACGGCTCACATCTGGACCATCCGAGCCCAATTACCCCTTAACAGCTCCAGCTATAAATGCAATGCACCTCCCACAAGGTAAAGGATTCGAAACTTTTGGATCTCTAGTTCTCTCTCCTCTAAGGACCTAGCACTACCTAAAACCTCGTATGGACACCTCGGTTCGAAACTCACACTTGCCTAGTGCACATACTGACTTGACCATTGGAGTCCTTGCCTCGGTTAGTCACCTGAGGCCTCTAACACCTTCTCCCTCGCAGATTCAGTACATTGGGAACAACATCTCATCCTCCCTTGGACACCCTTCTCAGTACCATCCCTTGGCTTCTACAGCATCTGAAGGAACAATTCGCCTTGGCCTCCTGTTCTTGGCTTCGACTCATCTCCTCCGGACCCTCAGAGCTTTCGACCCTCCTTCGAAACTTGGGAGTGAAATTACTTTGTTACCCTCAGCTAAACCGAGCATCAACAATTGGCTCTGTCTGTGGGATATGTTGCTAAGACGATCCCCCAAAACACTACAAACTTAGGATCTCCTAAAGCTTCAAACACAATGGTACGAAGAGCTAGGAACCCCTAGAACCTAGTCATGAATGAATAGTTTATGCAGTCCTCAACCGTCTAGAATACCTCACGCAGCGTGTGGAACAAACCTACCCCCAGTTTGGAGGTCCCCCCCGAGGCAACTGCCCCACCGGGATGTTAGGTCACCAGGGCCGGCGAGAGTACACCAAGGCCCTAGCCGACCCCCAACGGGCTGAGCCCGTCGCGTCTGGCAGCAACTAACCCACCAGCCCACCACATAGGAACAAGAGACCTCCCGGAGAGAGAACTCCCAGGATGAGGGCGGGCACCTTGGTTGTCAAAACACCCTCTCAAGGGCTGAGGGCCAACACAGTGTCGGCCTCAGACATCCGTGACGTCTTGAATGACTGCCGCGCCAGACGGGAGGCACATGGTCCCACCTCAGATCATTTCGGAGTTTGTGCCGACCCCACCGTGCCCGTGAGGACATAGACAGACAGCAAGCCCCGTTGACCCTCGGATTACAGAACTGTGAGCTGAGCTTGGGGCCATCAAAGATGAGCTCCATCAAGTTTGAGAAAGCCGAGCTAACGCCTTGGTCGACCAGAGCTATCTGATGGGGTGGATGGATGCTTTCACCCCGAATATCATCTCCAAGCCTCTCCCCGTCAACTCTTCAAGGCTCTAACGACCACCTGGAGAGTTTCAAAGCGCTCATGATACTCTATGAGTATTCTGACGCCTTGACGTGCCGAACTTTCCAAGCCATCTTCAGGGGAGCCGCCCGTCATTGGTTCTCCAGCCTCCTGCCTCAGTGATCAACTCATGGGAGCAGTTCGCCAACCTATTCCTCGCTCACTTCATCAACAACAGACGATGCCAAAAGAGCATCGTCTCGCTAATATCTATCAAGCATAAGCAGGGAGAGAGTTTGTGGTCCTACATCGACCACTTGAAAAAGGAAGAGCTCGAGGTCTATGACCTCGACCCCATGGCCTCCATGCATGCTGCTATCAATAGTCTCCACCCTAGTTCGGCCTTGAAGTGTTCGGTCACCAAGACTTCGTCGAAGACAAAGCTAGAATTCCTCAAGAAGGCCCAAAAATACATTACGGTTGAAGAGGCTTCGGCCGGGGACCACCACGAAAGAGAGGCCGAGCGCCACAACGATTCCCCCCGAGAAGAAGAGGAATTGTGGATACAACCACCACCACCACAACAACAACAACAACAAGGACCACAAGAAGCCACCGGCCTCGGCCCTGGGTTACAACCAATACACGCCACTCAACTCCACCCAGACACAGTTATTGATGTAGATCGGAGAGGAGAAGTTGATAAAGTGGCCCGAGAAGATGAAGAGGAACCCCCAGAGGGGAAATCCCAAAAAATATTGCAAGTACCACCGCGACACCGGCCACAACATAGAGGACTATTATGATCCGAAGAACAAAATAGAGTTCCTCATTCAATGAGGGCACCTTAAGTAGTTCGTGGGTGGTGAGCTCAGTGCCTCATCTTCCCATCAACAATAGCAGCACCAGCAGATAACCAGCGTCATCGACATCATCGCTGGGGGCACGACCTCAGGTGGAGCCTCGGCCTCGGCCCATAAGGCCTATGCCAGGTAGTTGAATATCCACAAGCCTGCCCCCAAAAAAGCAAAGTAGCAAGAAACCCTCTCCTTTATGGATGAGGACTTGAAGAGAGTTACAGTCCCCCATGATGATGCTTTGGTGATTTCAACCATCATTGCAAACTTTGTAGTCAAGAGGATCCTTGTCGACACTGGCTCCTCGACTGACATTCTCTTCTACGAAGCTATTCAGAAGATGAAGATAGCGCCAGAGCGCTTCCAACTAGCTAACGTCCAACTGGTGGGCTTCTCTAGTAACATGGTTAGACCAGAGGAAAAAATTACCCTACTTGTCACGGTAGGGATCGAGCCTACAATGCAATCATGGGGAGGTCGTCCCTTCTTGTGCTCAGGGCAGCCACCTCCTCGTATCACCTCACCCTCAATTTCCCCATCAAGCACAGCATTAGAGTTGTTTGTGGGGACTAACAAGCAACCCTGCAGTCCTATGTGGCAGCATTGAAGGGCAAGAACAAGGAAACGCTACCACTAGAGGGCTTTGACCTTAGAGATAAACCAACAAGCCAAGACCAACAAGCTGAGACTAACAAGCCGAGGACCTCGTCTCGGTTCCCCTAGACGAGGCCAAGCCCAGGAAGACAGTCCGTGTCAGGTCCAACCTTCCCCTAGAGAACCTATCAGAGCTGGTAAGTTTCCTCAAAACTAATGCCGATGTCTTTGCTTGGTCCGCCATTGACATGCCCGAAATTGACCTCTCTGTCATTACTTAAAGGCTAAGTGTGGACCCGAGCTCTAGGCTAGCTTGGAAAAAGAAGATGAACTTTGCACTAGAGCGTTGGAAGTTCATAGGAGAGGAGGTTGGCAAACTACTCGACGCCGGCTTCATCCGAGAGGTATACTACCCTAATTGGTAGTTGAATGTGGTTTTGGTAAAGAAAGTTAATTGGAAATGGTGGACCTGTATTGACTTCACAGACCCTAAGGACAGTTTTCCTTTGCTGAGGATAGACCACCTTGTCGACGCCACTGCAGGGTACAAGCTACTCAACTTTATGGTTGCCTTCTTCAGATACAATCAAATAAAAATGCACCAAGAGGACGAGGAGAAGACCTCATTCATCACCGAACATGACACTTTCTGCTACAAAGTGATGCCCTTCGGCCTTAAGAATGTAGGGGCTACCTACCAATGCCTCATCAACAAGGTGTTTAAGAATCAGATGGGGAGGAACATTGAAGCCTACATGGATGATATAGTGGTAAAGAGCCTGAAAGATGAGATGCACACCTCGGACCTGGCCGAGACCTTTGACACCTTATAGAAGTTTAACATTAAGCTTAATCCCAACAAGTGTCCCTTCGGCGTCACCTCAAGAAAATTCTTAGGCTTCATCGTTACTCAAAGAGGTATTGAGGCCAACCCTGACAAGATACAAGCCAAACTGGACATGGAACCCCCTCGGTCGGTGAAGGAGACTCAAAGTCTCATTGGCCAAAAAGCTGCTCTGAAATGCTTCTTGTCGAAGTCGGCTGACTGCTGCCTTTCCTTCTTCCGTGCCATCAAAAAGTTAAAGGAATTTCAGTGGATGGAGGAATGCCAATGCACCTTTGGCAAGCTCAACGCCTACCTCACCTCACCTCCCCTCCTCGCTCGGCCAGCCCCAGGAGAGGCCCTATATATATACTTACTGGTCGGGGACGAGACAGTCTGCTTAGTCCTAATAGAAGAAGATGGAACATAGAAGCCAATATACTACACCAGCAAGGTCCTCTGCGATGTCAAAACCAGATATCCTGAGGTGGAGAAACCGGCTGAGGGGACTTACCCCAAGTGGACACTCTTTATTAACGGTTAGTTCAACGCAAAAGGAAGCGGAGCAGGCCTCATCCTCCTCACCCTAGACAACACAGTCATAGAGTATGCACTAAGGTTTGACTTCCTAACATCCAATAACGAAAACGAGTACGAGGCCCTCCTCGCTAGCTTGCAGCTTGCTAGGGACCTCGGTTCCTTACACGTCGAAGCCTTCAGCGATTCACAATTGGTGGTGAATCAAGTCAATAACGAGTACGAGGCCAGAGACCAAAGCATATCCAAGTACCTTGCCAAAGTTCAAGAATAAGCCCACCACTTCCAGCACTTCTCCTAGCAACATGTCATGTGAGTCGAGAACGCAAGAGCCGATGCCCTTTCTAAGTTGGCAAGCACCTCCGAGTGCGGCCGAGGGCTGCACTATCTGCATGGAGAAGCTATCTCAACCCTCTATAGAGGAAGTCCAAGTACTTCCAATAGAGGTTGAACCGTCATGGATGGAGCCCATTATCAACTTCCTACTGACAGAACGACTACCCAATGATAGCAACGAAGCTTGGAGACTTCGACGTTAGGCAGCCCACTACACCTTTTTGGAGGGAAAGTTGTATAGAAGATCCTTCACCTTGCCTTACCTCGATGCCTTCCTCAGGAGGAGGGTGAGTATGTGCATCGAGAAATTCACGAAGGCATCTGTGGTAACCACTTCCGTGGCCGAGCCCTAGCTCAAAAAACACCAAGGCAGGGGTACTTTTGGCCGACCTTTCACAAAGACGTAGCCAAGCTGGTACGAAAGTGTGACTAATGCCAGAGGCATGCCAACTTATGCCATCAGCCAGCCACCACCATCTCATCTCTCAACAGTCCATGGCCCTTTGTCAAATGGGGGGCGGACCTCCTCGGCCCCTTTCCTTAGGCAACAGGGGGCAGGAAATACCTCGTTTATGCTATGGACTACTTCACCAAGTGGGTAGAAGCCAAATCCCTAGTTACCGTCACAACTTGAGTAGTTCAAAGCTTCATTTGGAAAAACATTATCTGCCGCTTCGGTCTCCCCCACATGCTAGGAGTGGTGTGCCTCCCTCGGCATCAAGCAACAGTACACCTCGGTGGGCTACCCCCAAACAAATGGCCTAGTTGAGGTCACCAACAAAACCATCTTAGATGGACTGAAGACCACACTAGACTGAGCCAAAGGCCTATGGAATGATGAGCTAAGTAGTGTCCTTTGGGAATACTGAACCACACCTTGGACGACCATAGGAGATACCCCATTCGGCTTGACCTACGGTATAGAAGCAATTATCCCAGCAAAGATCAGCAAGTCGACGCTCCGAACCAAAGCGTCAAATGAAGCCGAGAATAATTTAGCACTTAGAGCAAACTTAGACTTGTAGGAAGAAGCCCAGGGATAGGCACAGATTAGAATAGCTGCCTACCAGCAACGAGTGGCCTACTACTACAACTCAAAAGTGAAAGAAAGACACTACTGAGAGGGAGACCTCATCCATAGGATGGTCATGGTCCCCAAACCCGGAGTAGGAAAGTTGGGCCCCAACCAGGAAGGCCCCTACAGAATCAAGCAAGTCGTCCACCCCGACACCTTTTGTTTGGAACATTTAGATAGAAGACCCGCCCTCGGGTGTTGACCTTGGAGAACCTCTAGATGTATTACCAGTAAATGCAAATTTTGATGAATGAAATGCAAAGTTCTTCTTTGGCTCAATGTTTAGTGCATGCCCTCACTAAGTGCCTAGGATCTCTCGGCTTCACAACTAGCCGAAGCACGCAGCCTCTTCCGAGGACCATGCACTCGAGCCAGACCATCACCAGGGCACATAGCTAGCGACGGACACCCTAACTTAACACCTCACCAAACTAAAACACATCAGGACAGCTGAGGCATCACTTGCCTTGCTACCCGCCTCGGTAGTGGATGGCCTCCTGGTTGTACACACTTAGCGCAATTAAATGAATGGCAACCCCGACCAACTCAGTGGTTTGCCTCAGCTCAAGACCCTGACCTCCCTGGAGCACCACCTTGGCCTCACCAAAGTAACCACTTGGGAAAGATACTAGCTAGGTGAGTTGCATGTCGGCCTCGGCTTCCCTCCCATACTTCGGCAGACCACCTCGGCCCAGCCTAAGTGAACACTTGGGTGAAAAATGAGCCAGGCAAGTCACACCTTGGTCGCATACCTTTGCCTTGGCCTTGACCCCTCAACAATCTAAAGCAAGCATGTACCTAAAGTGAGCCATTACGAGGAATTTTTTGAACTGTGATCTCTTCGTTAGGAGGGGCAGAGACCTCTCGGTAAAAAAAAAAAAAAGGAGCAAAGGGAGCAAAAGAGAGAAAGGGGAGAACACATTGTACAAAATATGCTTGTACTTTTCATTTCACTTCAGTGTAAAGCATTTACAGAAAAAATTTTATGACCTCAAAGGCCGAGCCCATTTACATCTCAAAAAACAAGAAAGAAAAAACATAGAAAGAACCATGTCAAGCCTTGCCGCCAACCGGAAGAAGGGCAGAACCATCAGCGCCATCAGCAGCCTGAGTCTCATCAAGGGAGTCGAGAATCACCCGCAGCCCCTTGGCGTCAAAGTCGAGCATCACTTGCAGGAGGGTCTTCTTGGTGTCCTCAATTCCATCCAAGTAAGATGTGGATGCATACTCCACAAGGGCCTACTGGTACTCGGTGGACTTCTTAAAAGCCTCCATTGCCTCGGCCGTCGCCTTTGCTGCCCGCTCCTCTATCCCTACCATAGCCTCTGTAGCCCTCTTCTCCACCTCGACTGCCCTCTTCTCGGCCTGGGTCGCCCGCCGCTCTGCCTCCATGACGATGCTCTCGAGGCGAACCCTCTCCTCTTGCTCTTTGACGAGGTGGGCCGGTGTTTCCTTTTGGTTGGCCTCCATCTTCGTTCGGAGCATTTGTTCATCCTTGCGGACCTTCCTAAAGGTATCCCACTTGTCCTCGGCAGTGGTGACAACAACCTAGAGCTTTTCCTTCTCCTTCTCGAGCTTGTCCAAGTGTGACAAAGTAAGGCTCATTCGGTCTCCCTGATCAACGAAGTGAAGGCAGGCCTGCAATAGAAGTTATCAGTAAAGACTACAACAAAGAAATAACCACAAGATGAAGCATGAGATCAAAAACCTCGGCCAAGTGGTACAGCCCCTTGTCATAGACGGCCCACGACTTGCTCTGCATCATCCGGAAGTGATCCCTCGAGAGGATCGCTTCGCTCACTATGGCCTGGCTGACCCCTTCCTCAGTTATTGAATGCCCCTTGTGAATCGACCACTGGGGCCGGAAGACCTTGGTAGACCCCTCAACTCCTTCGGCGAGCTCCTATGCTAACGAGGGGGCGGATGAGGGCCCCGTTGGGTGCCCCTTAGGGGGAGGCTTCTTCATGGTGTCCCCATCTGAACTCTTGACATGGGCCACCTTCTTGGGCGGTTGCTCTCTCAAGGCCTCTTTGGTAGGCCTCTTCTTACTCACCTCGACCAGCTTCTTGGCCCCCTTGACTGGCCTATTCCCTTTGGTAGGGACTTGCTGGGTGGCCCCCTAGGTGGGGACTTGTTGTTGAGTAACCCCCTTGGGGGGGACTGGTGCCCACTCGCCCCTTGCATGCTCATTCTCGGCAGGCCTCCTCGGCATCTGCCCTCCTGCCTTCTTCTCCGCCTGGGCCCTCTGCTTGGCATGGGTACTTTCGAGCAGGAGCTTCTTGGCATCCATTTATACCTCAAAAAAGAAAGAATATGAATTAGTACACTAGACGAGGACGAGGAGAACATGTAAAGAAAGCTAAGAAACCTCTCCTACCAAGGAGGGCAGGGCTGAGCCCAACAAATACCAGGGGTAGCTCCTCCTCCACCAAGGGCTTGGCCTTGACCATCCCCGACACATTCAGGTGTGCCATAGCAGCGGCCTCCTTGTCCCAAAGTGGAGGGGAAAACTTTTCCACCATCGTACAAGCCTCTCCCCACCTCGACCTGAACGACCAACTGACGGGTTGTCGAAGCCCTCAAAATTAGTACTAGTCCCACAATAAAATATTTGTAGTAAAAAGTGGTACTAGGTCGAATCCCACAGGGAGCTAACAGTAATTTCTCAGCTGAATGAATATTATCACTGAGTGGGAAAATTAAATAACTGAAATTAAAAGAGAGTAATAGCAAACTAAACAAATAAGAGAAATCAGTCTTACCAAATTCTGGTTCAAGGGTTCGGGTTAGTCAATTGGCCATCGATCATAGGTAGACTCTGGTAGTCTTGTAATTCAAGCATTTAACATTAGATTTATTAGGATAGCCATAATAAACCTTGTGTTTTCCTAATTCAGCTTACCAAACCCAGCATTCGATCAACACTTATCACTACTTAACTGGGTACGATAGCGTTCCATATTAACCAGTGATAGCATTAAGCTTTGTGAAAATAGTTAAACCAAGATAACAACAATTGAGATAGTTGTAATTATCAAATCTTGTTCCATCGATTTCCCTTAGGTTAAAACATGTCAATACATTGGTCAAAGGCTGTCATGAACAATTGACCCAGAAAGATATTAACCTAATTGCTACTTGTACCACTATTCGTGACAATTACGGATCACCAAACCATGGATAGCAGTAGGAAAATCAACATTAATTAATTTGTCAAACTAATTAACATTAACATCCAATGAAAATATGCACAAAAACCAATGAATACTTGAATTAAAAAGCAAGATCTTAAATTAAATACAAAACCTCACAATGGCACAATCGAACCTCCCCCCTTGAACCAGGAAAAAAAAACTTAGCTACTCATGATCTTCAAACTCTCCATGCTCTGCTTTTCAGTGGTCGAACTGCTCTCTTGGTAGCTTGAGTTGCTTGATGATCTCTTGGATCCTTCGATTGAGTGATGCTAGAGCTGGTCCCCCCCTTTATATAGCTGAGGGAGAAGGTTGTTTTCCAACTCCTTCTAGGAGATTAACCTTAGCTTAGAAAGTCCTGATATCATATCCTATATCTTATCTAGTGATCTAATCCAATCTTCTTATCTTTATAGGATTACATTCAAAACTTTAGATCTGATAAGACTCTCTCTTAGGAGATTACATTCGAAATTGGGATCTTGGCTCTTGAATTCGAGTTGGGCTGTTTTAAAAACTTGGGCTGCTACAAAACTCTTCTGCGAGTTGGGCTTCAGCTGTGAAATGGACCTGGCTACGAACTTGCTCTGATTTCGGGCCCGGTTTCGTATTCGATTCAGACCGAATCTGTCAAACCCCAAAACATAAGAGTTGTGGGCCTTTCTTTCATCTTTCTAATGCCTCTTGAATTGTCCAATTTGGAGTCCGGAATTGAGAGTTATGTCTAGATTACTGACTGTTGCCGAAATTGTGCAAAATCATCCGAATTGCCCTGTTTTCTCCCAATTGCCTTTTTTCTTGCCCTGAATCGAAATACAAGAGTAATGAGTCCATTTAAGTGCTAAATAAGTGTAAAAGAGTGAATATTAGGGAATAAAAATAGGGTACTTTTTAGTCTCATCACCAACCTTCAAGGTAGGAGATGAAGAAAAATTTGCCCTTCTAGTTGTGGACAGATGTGGGGTTATCAACAGGCCTCCCCCTTCGTGGCTATAAGTAGTACATACTGGCCTCAGAGTGCTTCCTTGGCACAAACATGGCACGAAACATCTTCAGGTTCAACTCTACATCCCAAAGCTGAGCCCACACCAGCATAGCTACAAGTGTCCTAATGGAGTTAGGGATGAGCTGACTAATAGTTATGCCATATCACTCCAATAGCTCGAAAATGAAAGGGTGGAGAGGGAACCTAAGAACAAACTCTAAAAAATGTTGGTATATACAAATTTCCCCCTCTTTAGGGGTCCACGGCCGATCACCGAGGTTAGGAACCCTAAGCTGGTAAGATTGAGGTATGTGAAACCTCCTAGCTAGGGCCTTTACCTAGTCCACGCCCAGAGTACTGTTAAACTCCAACCGCGGAAGATCAGCCATCGTCACCCTTCGAGTAGCGCTCTTGACAATCGTCCCCAGGATGGGCTCTAAGATCTACTCCCCCTCAGTTTGGGGGTGACCCCTCGGCCTTCCTCAGCGTAATGGATGTTGCGCTTTCACAAGGAGGGTCATTGCCTCAGCGGCTGCCCTCGGAACCCCCGAAGGCTACCCTATCCCTCATCACCATCACCTCTCGCTGAAAGGGAATGATGGCCAACTGACCTAAGGAGAAAGGGAGGAAGGAGTCTGAGGAGGGCTCCCTCCCAAACCATTCGGAAGTTCATAGCGTTCAGGGCTAGAATCTGAGACAGACATGACTGGAATGGAAACAAAAATAGTTACCTAAAAGGACAAAGGGAAGAAGAGTGAAGACGAGGTGTGTCAAAGAGTTGAAGGTCTGGGAGCAGTGTTTACTTGATAGCAAGGGCGGATAGAGACAAATGACGAAGAAAAATCACCACTAAGGCCCCTATTTATAGAAAAATCAATGGCTCAGATCCTGTTAGATCCAACGGTTGTGAAGCCTTCACCTTCGCTGACCATCCGTGGTATGACACTTGGCGCCCATCCTCGGGGAAATGAAACGACACCTAGTAAACTAGCGCGTGCCTAGCCTCGGGGAAGCGAAACAATGCCTAGTGAATTGGCGCTCAGCCTCGGGAAGACAAAAGCCGGGAGAACCGACAGGCCCGTTCACTGCAACCCACCAGTTCGGATGCACAGACCCGATTGACATGTAGACCAGTTCACCAAAGCGCCCATCCCCCCTACGAAAGGCTCTCCTCGTGCCAAACCCGTATCGGGCACGACCCCGACGCGTCAGCCAGTGAATCCCGTATTGAGCACGAGACCCCTATATTGTCATCGCGTGAGTACAAGGCACAAGCTCGGCTCAGTCGGGCCCCCTCCACCTCGGGCTCCCTAGTCAAAGCCGAGGCATCCACAACTTCACTCATCTTTCGCGAATTGAAATTAAGCTAAAGAAAAAGCGAGATGAAGGCGACACCACTACAAGGTACACTCTGCTGAACAAGCCCGATGGCACCTACCAATATCGACATTCCCTTCAGCCAAGCTGAGGCCCCTTTCGAACCCCCACCTCATCCTCGGGAGTGGGGGGCAAGTGATGTAGGCGCATTTGGCTGGCCTGTACAAGGCTAACACGTGTCAAATGGAGGACGCCCGCATAGGCTTACCATGAGGATGCTTAGGGTTACCTGACACGGACTAGGCGGACCCAGTCGCAAGGCGCCACATAGCACTGGCAGAACATCTCGCCAGGCCCTCGAACGGCTCACATCTGGACCATCCGAGCCCAACTACCCCTAAGCAGCTCCGGCTATAAATTCAAGGCACCCCTCACAAGGTAAAGGATTCGAAACTTTTGGATCTCTAGTGCTCTCTTCTCTAAGGACCTAGCGCTACCTGAGACCTCATCTGGACCCCTCGGTTCTAGACTCATCACTTACGTAGTGCACATACTAACTTGATCATCGAAGTCCTCGCCTCGGGTAGTCACCCGAGGTCTCTGACACCTTCTCCCTTGCATATTCACTATAGTGGGAACAACGTCTCATCCTCCCTCAGACACCCTTCTCAGTATCAGCCCTCGGCTTCTACAGCATCCGAAGGAACGATTCACCTCGACTTCCAGTCCTCGGCCTCAGGTCATCTCCTCTGGACCCTCAAAACTTTCGGCCCTCCTTCGAAGCTTGGGAGTAAAGTTACTTTGTTGCCCTCGGCCAAACCGAGCATCAACAGATATAGATGAATTTTTAAAAAGTTATGGTTGTTCAAGTCACTTGGAAAAGAGGCCAAGCAAGGATAGTATGGTTCCATAAATTACATTTGTTTCTGGGTCTCTCTCACTATGGTCATCATATTCATCATATGTTTGGGTTTTGATCCTATGGGGAAATATTGGTATTATGAAAATATTTAAAGTATAATAGTTCTAAAGGATCAATTGGCGTGGTCCTGTATATGTTATGTGGGGTTGATCAACAAGGTATATATAAAAGTAGGTTTTGAAAGTTTGGGGAACATTTAAGTAGTTCCCTAAATGTACAAAGTATATATAAGTAATTAACCTTAAAATTTAATATGCACTATGTGTAACCAATTGATGGTGGCTCGGTTGCTAGGATCTCTAACTCGTTGGAGTAGAGACTGGGGATCAAATCTCCCTTCCACCAGGGTTGAGGGATACATAAGGGAGGGGGATGGGCTACCCCCGTTGTGTAGCCCCAGGAAGCAAAAAAAAAAAAAAGGGAAATTGTCTAAAACTCACCATGAGTTTTTAACATTTCCCTTAAATTTATCACAACTTTTCAAAATGTCTAAAACTCACCATATTAGTAAGTTTTTATTTTCTAAAACTCACCTTCAGTTAATGCACCATTAATTCTTCTTAACAGAGGTGTCCATGTCAGCATAAATAACAATTTTCATGACCAAATTACCCTTGAATGGTGAGTTAGAGGAAAAAATGGTCTTTTTCAGTTTTCAATTTTCTTGTTTTTTTTTGCATTTTTAGTATTTTTTATAATTTCCAATGTTTTTTATAATTTCTGTTTTTTTTTTATATATTTTCTATTTTCTACAATCTATAAATTTTCCTGTATTTTTTGTTATTTATTTGTAATTTCTGTGTTTTTCTATAATTTTTGGTGCTTTTTCTACAATTTTTATTTTCTGATTTTGTTTTTCAATTTCTATAGTTTCTATAATTTGAAAATAATTTTTGAATTTTTTTCTTTTTTTTATGTCTAAATATTAAAATTATAATATATTAACACCTGTTAATTTATTTTGTATATATTTTATAGTTAAGGTTAAAATGGTAATATATTAACACCCGTTAGTCTTATTAACATGATGAATTTTAGACATTTTAAAAAGTTGTGATGAATTTAAAAGAAATGCTGAAAACTCATGATGAATTTTGAACAATTTCCCAAAAAAAAAGCACTGTGTAAATGGCCCTAAAAGTTTCTTGAGCCAAATAGGGCCATTTAACAACTATATTTAAATAGGGAGGGGGGAGGACGCATGCGAGAGAAACAGGAGTTTGGTACTTGGGTGGGGCCTTGAGCATGATTTATTTAAGGGCAATTTGATAAAAATCCACTTTTTGTACAGCTAACTTGTTTTGCAATTTGTTTTAAAAAGAAATTGATTTGGTTAATTAATTAACTAAACATTTTTAATTTTCTTACAAAAAGTCCATATATATATATACACCTATATTATAAAGGAACAGTTTAACGCTTTGACTTTTGTTCATGATTGACTTTCTGTTTTTCAAAACTATCCTTACAAATTTATAAAACGCTATCACATAAGATATAAGTAATCATTATACTTATTCCCCTTTCATATTTGTGATTAGGGTGTGAGTGGACCAGTTTTTTATTGGACCCCATCCAAATCAAAAATCAATTTGGACAAATTGGACAGACCAACAAGACATACTAAATTGGACAGTCTAGACTCAATGATCCAAAGTATTTATTGGATTAGATTGGACCTGGTCCATCCATAATGAATTTATATTGTATTGGGTTGGATTGAGCCAATATTTGGTTCATTGATAGAAGATAAGAATATACGTGTCAATGGACTAGGTTTAGGTTAGAATTAATCTAAATTAAAATAAATTTGAATAAATTGGATGGTCTAGACATTGAATTGGATTGGTCCAAAATGGTCCAAAATATTCATTGGATTGGATAAGACCTGATCCATTTGTAATGGACTCACATTGGACTGGATCGGATTGGACTAAATCTAGTCCAGTTGACACCCCTATTTGTCACCAAATATCTAATTATTTAGTTTCATGCTACCATATAAAACAAAAATAATGAAATTCATCTCTTTCTTCTATATTTAGGGCTGCAAACAGATTGGATCAAATTCGTTAAAGGGTATATCCGAACCAATTCGTTAAGAAATCCAATCGATCTGATTCTGATAAGAATCCGTTGGGTTTTTAAGAGTACTAGCGGGGACCCGTGCGATGCACGGGATTTATTAAATGAAAGATAAATAATAGAAAGGGACATTTACTAAAATACCCTTATAGTTTCATGGATTTACTAAAATCTACACTATAGTTTGCATTTTACTAAAACACCACTTAAATTTACAACGGATTTAATCAATATTCCATTAGATGATAGTGGAAAATGACAGTGTTGACACTAATGTTCATTTAAATAAATTTAATCAAAAGAAAATAGAAATAAAAATACCATTTCTGCCCTTAATAAGACACGGGCAACCACTCTATTAGCTATATTTGGCTAATTTTGTGTTTTGTATAAAAAAGTGTTAAGGGTATTTTTGGAATAAAAAATCATGGGCCTAATGGCAAAACAATCAATCCTTAATAAAAGGTTCACTAAGTAAATAAGTTGTAAAATATATTGGATGTTTTAGTAAAATGATTAGGCCGGTTTAAGTAAATGTATAAAACTATAAGGTGTATTCTAGTAAATGACCCTAATAGAAACAACTATTAGTCTAAAATATATGTGAAAGTCTAAATCAATCTTTAATGAAAGGTTCAAAATTTTCCCAATTCGACCAAGTTGGATCAGTTTCACTTTGGCCATTTGTAAACCGACCAAAATCGAACAATCTAACCATGGATATATATTAATATTTTATATTTTAAATATAATTTTTAATATGAAAAGTGAGAACTTTCCCATATTTCTTAGTCTAAAATGTTTTTTTTCATAAATCTAACTTTTAAATTTATTTTTTAATAATTTCATTACAATTTTTAAAATTAAATTAAATTTTTCAGTTTTAATCTTTTGAACTGACTGTCCTTTTGTGAAAAGCAATACAACTTGAGTGGATCAGTTTTCACAAAAAGGTCAGTCGGTTTCAGCTGACCAACTCCCCAACCTGACTAGGTCAATTTGGTTGGCCAAATAGCCTATGGTCGGACCGAACTAACTCATGAACACTCATAATTTTAGCTAAATTTATAGTCAAATATCTGATAAATAACAATAGTTTAATCTCCAATAAGTATTGAAAATTTATAGAAAAAATATACAATTAATGAAGATATATTGGTAATGAAGAAATACAATAAGTACTAAAAATTTATTAACTTAGTCAATAAATAATATAATCTCAAATAATAGTTTAATTTCTAATAAATATTAATTAATCAATAAGTTATAACAAAGATACAATAAGTATAATAAATTAAATTTAAAAAATTCAATAATAGTTGTTTAATCTCCAATAATTATTGGAAGTTTTCTATTAAATAACAAAACAAAATAAATTTATACATAATCATTGAAAATACATCTATCACAAAAAACAATAAATAATTACTGAAATGCAATAAATATTAATTTTATTATATATAATTATATAATAAATATAGATTAAGAGTTTAAAATTATTATCAATAAATGTTAATTTTTTGAAAGTTATTTTCTCCAATTATTACTTGATATAAATGAACTTAGTTATTTACAATATTATGTAAAAATATTAAACTATTATTAATTTTAATATTATGTTATAATTATTTTTCTACTTTTTAGAATTTTTTAAATTTATTACATAATTTCTTTATTTAAACTATTTAAAATCTAGTTATGCTAAATATTTTGTTATTTAAATACTTAAATAAAATGTAATATATTTAAATTTTAAATTATTAATTATTTATTGAATTTAATAATCCATAAAATCATAATATATACTATTTTTACATAATTTCATTATTAATTTTATATTACTATTTTATATTTTAAATATAATTTTTAATATGAAAAAGTGAGAAATTTCTCATATTTCTTAGTCTAAAATGTTTTATTTCATAAATCTAATTTTTAAATTTATTTTTTAATAATTGCACTGTAAATTTTTTAAATTAAATTTAATTGTTAATTTTAAATCTTTTGAACTGATTAACCTTTTATGAAAACTGACCCAAACCGATACAACTTGAGTGGGTTGGTTTTCACAAAAGGTCAGTCGGTTTCAGCTAACCAACTCCCCAACCTAACCAGGTCAATTTGGTTGGCCAAATAGCCTACGGCCAGACCGAATAAACTCATGAGTACTCATAATTTTAGCTAAATTAATAGTCTTATCTTCAATAAATAACAATATTTTAATCTCCAATAATTATTGAAAAATTATAGTGAAAATACACAATTATTGAAAATATATTGGTAATAATAAATACAAAAAATACAAAAAATACAAAAATACAAAATAAAATAAGTACTAAAAATATATTAACTTAGTCAATAAATAGTATAATCTCAAATAATAGTTTAATATCTAATAAATATTAATTAATCAATAAGTTATAACAAAAATACAATAAATACAATAAATTAATTTTAAACAATTCAATAATAGTAGTTTAATCTCCAATAATTATTGAAATTTTCTGTTAAATAAAAAAACAAAATAAATTTATACGTAATCATTGAAAATACATCTATCATGAAAACAATAAATAATTACTGAAATACAATAAATATTAATTTTAATATATACAATTAAATAATAAATACAAATTAAGAGTTTAAAATTATTATTAATAAATATTAATTATTTTGAAATTTATTTCTTGAATTATTACTTGATATAAGTGAAATTAGTTATTTACAATATTATGTTATAATTAATTTTCTACTTTTCAGATTTTTTTTTTAAATTTATTACATAATTTCTTTATTTTAACTATTTAAAATCTAGTTATGTTAAATATTTTGTTATTATTTCATAATTTCATTATTAATTTTGTAATATATTAAATTATTATTAATTTGAATATTATGTTGTAATTATTCTTCTAATTTGAAGAATTTTTTTTAAATTTATTACATAATTCCGTTATTTTAACTATTTAAAATCTAGTTTTGATAAATATTTAAATAATCTATAACACTATTTAATGGTATATTACAACTTGGGCAGTATATCCTTAGAGTCTTAGACCCTATCCTGTCCACATCCAAATACGTTAACGCTACCCACAACTATACCTGCACATGGGGAGATGTGCGGTGTGGGTGGCGTAATGTCTTGTGGCCTTGGTAAGGGTGAGCAAGAAAAGCTGAAAAACCGAACCGAACTAGAAACTGGTCGAAGCCAAACAAAAAATCTGGTTAACTCAACTGGTTGGTTCAGTGTTTTTAAAAAACTGAAGGTATTGGTTTGGTTTCGGTTAACCAATATAGAAAACTGGCGGTCAACCGAACTGACCGGTATATATATATTTCTATATATTTTATGCATATTTATGTCGATTATATATATATATATTTTTATGTATTTTATATTTTCTATATATTATAAATTAATAAATATGCATTAAATATATAAGTCTATATATAGCTATAATATAATATATTATTTATTATTTAAAATATAATATGTTATATATATTTCTAATTTTTTCTTATATATTTATATATATTTTTTATAATATATTGTAAATATAAAAACACCAAAAAACCAACAAACTAAACTGGTCAACCAGTTAACTGATCGACTTCAGTTCGATTTCACTTATCGGTTTTCGAGGAACTGACAATACCGGTTTGATTTCAAAAATAGGCCCACGGTTTAATTAATCGAACCGTGAGCACCCCTACCTGTGGGTTGGTTTGGATAGCGTAGACCCTCTCTCCTCCAATCCTATCCAAGCCTTTTTCATGGGTCGAGGAGAAGTTTGTTTTAGCATGGGCCTAGATCTAGAAAGTCTGGTCTGATCCAAACTTAGGTTGGATTTGGGTTAAGGTCTTAGCTAGCCTAAGCCCAAATTAAGCTCGCCCAACCAAGAAGACACTTAAACTTCACCCATTCACACAGGCCCAACCACTGAACCGAGTTTTTTATTTTTTATTTTTGAATCCAAAGAAAACAACCCTAAAATCAATAATTAAAATCTGAGAGTAATGAAGGAACTTGAAAATCAAATAAATTTAAGAAAAACAAATACCATTGCTTGATGCAATGGTAAAATCTTAGACTAACAAACAAAAGAAGTTGATTTATTTCAACCCTAGCTGCTGCTTCTTTAAGAAAGAAAAATCTCTGTATAATAACAAGCTTATGGAGCCAAATGGTGAGCGGCCATGGACCAATAAAAGGCCTACATTGGGCCAAAAGATCATTACTAGTAGGTAGGGCTTCTATAGGACAAAAAACACATCATTCAAAGGTATCACCTGATAGAAAATGAACTAGCTAGCCACAATGGGCCAAACCACTATGGGTCAACCATATGGTCGTGTTATACCAAACAAACTCCACCAATGGTGAAAAAGCTTTGGCTTTTGGGAGTATTGGGCATGAACATCAACTCATTCAATCCTTTATTTGTCTATCTTTTGGTAAAAGAACAGAGGAAAATTAGTCATTTACCACACGTCCATGGTAGAGTATCATGCCAAAAAACGTTCCTAACAGCTCAGGCTGTTGGGTTGTTGGCGGTGGCTTGCCATAATAGAACTTGGATAAGAATGAACGAGATTTTTAGAATTAGGTAGTTGCATGAGAGTTCAGACTTCAGATATGCGCCCCACAAGGGGGGTGCCCCACAATGTCCTACAGCATATTTTCGCCGTGTATTGGGAATATTTTCCGATGATAACATCATAAATTCTGATATTATCATTAGGAGATATTCCCAATACACGATGGAAATGTGCTGTAGAACGTTGTCGGGCACAGATGTGAACTCGTTGCATGATATACATTATTCAAAATTCATACAACCAAGGTTCAAAAAGTATCGATATGATATGTCAATACATAGAGTTAGGACATCTGGCCACTTTTTTTTTAATATCTTTTGAAGGTAGGACTGCAAAACGGCGGAAGCCCATTAGCCCATCCCCCAACCCATAACCTCCTAACAGGAGACATCTGGCCACTTTTAAGGATTAATACCTTCCTAGAGATATCTTGACTGAATTCTTAAAATCTAATTATTTTTTAATTGATACTTTAGTTGAGCCATGCAGACAACTTATTCAATGTCATCACTTGAAGAGCTGAGAAGTTTGAGGGTTTGAGGAACAACACTATGGTTACCTCAAGCTACGTACACTTGAGGTAGATCATGCCTTACAAGAATTTCAACAAATTAAGGGACAACACCTGCGTTCATTAACTCAATGCTAGTTAGTTTTGAAATTTGAAAGGGGTTTTTTTCAAAGATCAAAGTAGGAGAGAGGTTTAAGTATTTGGTAGAAAATAAAGGGGAGGTTTAAGTAATTTTCCCTTAATTAAATGATATGATTTCAAGAAATAGTTAACATATTATGACACCAATAGATAATTTTTAACGATTAAATTCTATTAAGAAAAAACGTGTCAATCCCTTTTTCGTGATTCAATTCGATTAATTAAAGTAAATCAAGGCTGCACATTGACCCCAACTCAAAATCTTATTGTGGGTTACGCTCCAAGTTGATTAGTCATTCTTACAAAAGCCAAAAAGAAATGAAGATTTGTCAAAGAAATAAAAAAATCATGAGGCAACCTGAATGCTTTAGTTTTCATTTATTTTTAATATGATTGCCATGTTGGAAAAAAAAATCAAAACATTTTCTTGAATTGTGCTTTTGTTTTGATAAGCAAAGACAAAATTGGTTTTGGTTTAGGAAACAATTTAGGTTTTTGAAACAATCAAAATAATGGTTTTAAAACAAAAAAAAAAAAATAAAGCACAGATATTATATGGTTTGTGAAACGTGATCAAGTCACCATGTTTTTTAATGCATGGCCTTGAATAACCATTTTGTTTTTAAACTAGACGGTTTTAATTTGTTTTTGGAGCTCACAACAATAAAAACAATTGATAAAACCATCTGGTTTGAAAACAGATTGTTTTTCAAAACAAAAATAACATTGAAGACATGCTCTTGGTTGTGTATGTATTTTTTGTTTTTTCAAAAACATTGTTTTCCTTTGGTGATTTGATATTATGTCATAAACCATATAATATTTGTACATAAATTCCTATTCAGAAATAGGATAGCAGATCAAGTCTCACAAGTCACAACCAAAACCGTGAGCTCCATCTGTCTCACAACAGATGTAAACCCTCTTTACAGTTGGATTTATGTCTCTATTCATTCATATTTTTGGTTTTCTCTCACTAGTTCTAAGCTCCTTTGTTGCTGTTACATATAAGGATTGTTCTTCCACACCCTGAAAACTTGTTTTTTTTGGAAACATAATTATGATGGCTTCAAAAACATATATAGTTTGTTTTTAGAAAAAAAAAAAAAAACCATTTTGCTTTCACTTCTCAAAACAAAAACAGTTTAAGAACATATTATTATTTTTCAGTTGACATGACAATTTTGAAAACAAATGAGAACACAAACATTGGCATTTGTCGAACACCCTCTAAATTATCATATAAAAGACAAGAAACAAAAAACAATTAATTCACACTGAAGAACATGTCCTAAAAAGTTTATAACTGAGTATATTCAATTTCGTGATATATATCATTTTTTTTTTGTTTTCTATTTGCACTTGGGTAGACAAGTATGTTAAATTCACTTTGAAATCCCAAAATTCTTTAACAAGAATACAAAAGGAAAATAGAAATAATTAGTAAGAAGACATATTTCTTTCTGAAGACAAAGCACAAGAAGATCAGAGTCTCTTTTGCACAAACGCTCTACAGCTTGATTATTCACACTTATTTCAATTCTGAACAAGAATGCTTTTTCCATATTAGGCTTCAATTTCAGCATCTGGGTGTCACCATAATTTTTGGGACTGGCCTCATCAAAGGCCTTCCTTTGAAAATTTTCAGTTTAATATTTTTACTTATACAAAGAGAAGATTAAACACTCAACAAGGACTATGCTATCCGGGTTCCTCCTGTTTTAGTCTCCTGCAGATAATTCTCCTTAAATCTCAACAACTTTCTATACTATAGGAGTGTTTGGGCAAAGAGAAGAAATGGAATGAAATATGACTAATATATATATCAATTTCTAGTATATATAGTATATGCATGAACATGACAATTCTTCACTCCATGTGGCTAAATATAAAAACAATGAGAAGAAACACACAACACACAACACATTACACATTGCAACATCAACAATATTGTTATCAAAATGGTATCCTCCTATATGAATTTTATCGAACAATTACTCAAAAAATTGAAATTATGTGGAATATATACTTTTCTCAGGCATCTCCTTCAGACCCTTATCCAAGGAGACAATACCTATTGATTCATCAAAGATGAAAAGTAGGTCTACCATGAGAGATAAGAAGCAGTCAGGCTCGCCAAGGAACTTGCCTACGAAGCATTAGAGGGGTCTTAAAGCATTGCAGAGCTATTCTTCTGAGACCCCTTTGAGGACATAGGCAAGTCATCCTTGGCGACCAAACAAACTCTTACCTTCATGTAAGACCTCTCTTCTTCCACTTAATATTTTTCTTCCTTCCAATTGGATGGCAATTCTCAGTTCTTGAGCCTCTATTTATAGCAAATGAAGATCAAAGATCAGATCCGAATCACAGCATGAATTAGCACCCATCTGCTTTGTTTCTTCCATATAATCTCTCCACTTTCAATCTGGAATATATTCTCATAATTTGCAGGACCATATGCATGTATTCAGTGTTCATCATATGGCAGTGTTTTGGGTAGGTGTCCACCATGAAGATAAAAAAAACCCCAGTTGAGAAAAAAGCTAGGAAAATTTTTCTTCTTTCAGTTAAGCAACTTGGATGGATTCTATGTCTCTTTACTTTTATCAAGAGTCATGGCCTAATTCATTTCTTCATTGTATCTTTGATTCTTTTCTCGTATTTATTGACATTATGTATTCTGGACCATGACTTTGACTATATTTAAGAGAGAAAGATACCCAAAATCCCAAAAGAAATATTTGATTTTTTTTTTAAATTTAATACTTAATTTTATGTAATTAGTGACTTGGCATGAAGTATGAACCACTTGTGCCTCCATTTTTTTTCACTTTATGGGTTCATTATTCTGTGCCCATGTGCCTATAAGCTATATCCCACAAATGGGCCATAGGAATTATACACATCCAACTAAATAAAGTCAATGCCCTTTACCACTAACAATTTTTTTTGTTCTCCCAAATTTTAGTTCATTTGATTGGCCAGACTGAATATGGAGTATAAGGGTCTATGGGTTGGTGCAGGGCTTGGCCTGGCTCAAAGTTGGTTAATGAGATTTTGGTTCAAATTCATGTTTCCTTTTCATTTTTATGTGGGGATTAGAGAAAGTTCATTTTTCTAGGTATCACTTACTTGGGCAAGCGATATCCATCTCCTTGGTGGGTAAATAACTTTCCCACCAGGGGGAAAGTTGCCAACACTTGAATATATGGAACAAAAATATCCCTTTCAATAAAGGATTTATATGGCTAAAATGGTCATTGCCTTGTTTAATTGGGAAGTAAAAGAACATGGACAAATGCAATTACCCGGATAAGTGTTACCTAGGAAACACTTACCTGGGTAAGTGCATTTACCTAGATAAATAGCTTACCGAAAAGTAAACAGGGCCTAAAGTTTAAGAGATCAAAACAACACTAAATTAATCTTCTGTGTGTAAACATGAATGATCCAATTTCCTTTCCTTTCCATCTTCTCTTCATGGGGAAGTTTTCTATATATATAAAAAAGTTCTCTACCAAGTGCCCAAATATGTTTGTGAGGGCTTTCACACAACAACTTCTAGCTTTATGAGGTGGGCCCGACTAGACATCATATAAGTCGTTTGGTTAAAAGCCACGTAAAGCCAAAAATGACTCTGAAATCCAAAAACATGGTTTTCGAATCGCCGTTGACCCGGATGGTCGGACTGTTCGGCCCGAAAACCATCCAAGCAACCGGTTCCATTTTATCCCAAACCCGGTCTTTGACCAAAAACCATTGAAAAAGTCAACAACCTATTGACCTAGGCGATCGAACAGTTGACCCATTTATCCGTTCAATGGTTTTTGGCCATTCTTTTATTTTTAATTTTTTGTCAAAACAGGCTGTCTGTTCGAACCGGACAATTGGACTGTCGACCCAAAAACCAGTGGCCAGAACAATTCCATTTCTGGCTTGTTTTTTAAAACATTGGTTTTCCTTTGAAGCTTCCTTTTATGGCTTCTCCAAAGAAGCTCTGTGAAAGTAGCTCAACCAACATTTCACCCTCCTAAATAGTCCCTAAAACCGTTTTTGAGCTTTTTTGCCTTATTATTATTATTATTACTATTATTATTATTATTATCTTATATATATATTAATACGAAATGGATGCTCTTTACATCTAGGAAATGAAATCTACTCGTGCAAGTAGATCCCACATGAGAATAATTATTACAGTAATTTAATAAATTAATTATTACAATAATTAATTATTGTAATTTAATATCTACTGATTATTACAGTAAATTAATAAATATATAATTAGTGATTATAATTAATAATTACTATTATTATAAATATTGTTATACATATCTAATTATCTTAGATAATTAATAAATATATTAATTAGATAACTATTTAATTATTACAGTAATTAATTACTGTAATTTAATAACTACTGATTATTATAGTAACTTAATAAATATATAATTAGTGATTATAATTAATAATTACTGTTATTACAAATATTTTTAATAATTATATATTTACTTTAATTTTACTTTAAATTAAAATTATAAATACTGTTAATAAATTTAGTAATTATTGCTATATTAAAATAAGTAAAAATATTATTAAAAGTATTGTTATTGATTATTTAATAAAATATTATAATTATTTACTGTTACTGATAAATACTGTTAATTTAATTTAATTTTGGTAATAATTAATTTAATGGATATTGTTAATAAATCCTATTCATAAATTTAATAATTACTGTTATATTAAAAATAACTAAATAATCTTATTAAAACTATCACTAATGATTATTTAATTAAATAGTACAATTACTTACTATTATTGATAAATGTTAATAACGTTCTGACAACTGACGGTTCGACCACCCGATTTGAAAGGATGGCCCGTTCTGACAACAAAAATTACAAGTAAAAAATTACGAAACCGTTCTAGTGGACAATCCATTATGACAACAACAATTATAGGCAAAAAATTGACTTTGTGAGGTCCATTGAGTAGTATCTGTTAGATAGATGTATGCCCTTAGCTTTAATCATAAATATGTACATTATGAATTTATTGTAAATGAATAAAATACACTTTTGATTCATGTTCCTGTGGTGTGTTTCTGTGTAATACCCTTAAACTGGACACTTAATGAGACTTGTGTTAGTTTAGAATGTTCATAGCCATTGGGTAAGTCTGGGGAGATTTATCCTGCCAAGGCTGACACTGGTGTGCTGCCAACTGTTGGGGTGGCTTGTCTCAGATACCAGGGTGAGACCCAAAGCACATGTAGTGTAGGATTAATAGAACCTTTGAACCGGACCAGATTTCCAGTATTGCCCTGGACCTTGGAGATAGATGGGCAAAACTGGAAAGTTACACATAACCCCTAGACTCGATTATGATACTACACTAGGTGTCGGATTGGGCTGTCTTTGATGTACCAATCAGTGAGATCCTTAGCGGGGGTCAAAACTTGGGTATGTTGGGACAGTTTGAGAATTCATCTGAGTGGGTGATCATAGTGACAGGATCAGCCCCTTTGTTGGACAAAGGTAATGATCGGGGATGCACTCTGTCTGACGGAAACCAAGACTGCCGGCAGCCGATTTCAATTGTTGAGATTTTCTTTTGCAAAATATATATATATATATATATATATATATTATGTTATGGTTTCGAAATGATTTGCAAAAGGTTTTAATTCCCGGGATCCATGTAAGCAGAGAGTGCAACACTGTTCCTTGCAGTCGAGGGAGAGGTCCTCCCTTGTTGGGCAGTGTTTGATCATTATGGGCTGAGAGGTTAAGTGTAAGACCATTGAGGATAATACCTGATGGGCTAATCTTGCATCTGCCCACAGTCGTTGGGTGTTACAATGTGGCTTGGCCCAAGGACCACTTAGGGTAAGTGTTGGGCCCATAGAGCCCATAAGATGGGTTTCAGGGGGTGCATTGTCCATAACAGTGTATTCAGCTAGGCCTTGTAACAAAGGCTGGGCTGAACCCATGTGGCTGATGTGTAGATCAATGTTTGGGTCCCACGCCATACAAGGAAGCCCAACTAGGCAGCAGTTTGGAAGGCTAAGTGAGTACATAACCTTAAATGGGCCTTAAGCCCGTTTCGAACTGGGCTGATTTGATCAGTCAATTAAAAGTGGCAAATTCTGAGATGGACCAGCTGATAGGATTGGGCCTAGACCCTATCCACTTAGAGAGTCCAAGATCTAAATGAGATTTAGATCTGGAAGCCTCCTAATTAGATTAGGAGATGGCTGATTTGATCTGCAGATAAGATAAGGGTTATCCCTTATCACTTAAAGGGACTTCTAATCCAAATATGATTTGGATTAGCAACTCCTAATGGGATTAGGAGCTGATCCCTTTAAGATTATGAAAGGAGAAAGGGGCGGCAACAGTTAGTGACTGATGTTCAATTCTCTTCAGAGCTGAAAATCACAAGAAGAGAGAATTCTGCACCCTGCGAATACTCTCTTGTCGCCTCCATACTGCTACCGCCATTACCCTCAGTTCGATCTCCAGTTCTTGGGAGAAATCAAGATCTGATCTTGATTCCAATCTTTTGGGAAAAGATTGGTTGGAGCTGTACTCAAAAGCCATCCAGTTGATTCTTGCGAAGGGTCAAGTTCTTTTGGAAGAACATTGCTGATTCTGCTCCATCCTGCACTATGCCATCTTCAGTGGGAGCATATTTTGGATCCTTCCTTGGGCGTGAACACCTCCATTGGGAGATATTGTTTCTCCGTATCAGGTACATCCTCCCTCCTACTCCTTTTGGTTCAGATCTGGTTTGGTTCTTGATTCAAGATTGATCATTGAAAAACATTTTTTTCTAAAAATAGAGAATTCGATTCCTTGCAAAGATGGGAGAAATTTTTGAAATTCGCCCAATCCATTCCGCAATACTTGGGCGTCCATGTGATGGATATCCCATCCCTTCAGTGGTATTAGAGCCAGGGTTCAAATCTTGAATCAATTTAATTCAGATATGAGCCTGCGCAAATGGGCAGAAGGTGTTCTACCCGATTTGCGCAGATATGGGTTTTGGGAATTTGCTCCCAAAATATATGGGCGAATAATCTGAAATTAAATTTTATATAAATCTGATTATTGTTTAGAATAGTTCTTAATGATTTTCTTGATTTATGGGTTGTTCGTACTAGAGGAGATCGAATTCTTGGTTTGCGCAGGGAACCTGCAAGATTTGCAGTTTCTTGATTTATTCATTACATTTGGTCTATAAATAATTTTTTTATTTATTTTTAGACTCAATGTATTAGGTATTCGATCTGATGTAACTTTAATAGAAATTAGGTTTTCTATTTATTTTATTTTTGGATCGAAGATGGTGGCGCAAGGAAGGAGATTTCGCAGATGGGACATTCGCTACCTGGGATTTGTAGTTTGTGAAACTGCATTCTATGATCTAACCTCTGTTTTGCAGGATGGATTGTACGAACAGCCCTGGATTGACTGATTCTTGTTTTCTTTTATCAGTTCTTTAATTTCAGATTATTTTCTTGAATTAAAGATTTAATTAAAAATCAAACCCTAGACCCATTCGAACCAAGATTGGTTCAAATTGTTTGAACCGAATCTGGGGTTCGATTAAGGATGTATGTGAGCCCTAATTTTTGTTTAATGGGCCTAAGGATTGATAATTAATTGGATATTTAATTCGGCCCAACCTGTAAGGCCCAGTTTTAAATTGTTAAAACTGCCAAAAGCCCACTTCAAAGGATAAAGCTATATGGGCCGAACTGGGTAACCCTAATTCAGCCCATATACCTAGATGATATTAATTGTTAATATTATGGATTAAAATGGGCTTCAAATGGGCTTTTACAGATAATTAATTGATTGGATCAATTCCTCCCTGCATGTGATGTATGGATGTGTGATGTGCTACGTTCATGGGCCATAAGTGCTTGGCCCATGCAGATTCGATAGTGGCTCTTGTGCACACCATGGTTGAATGCACATCATTGCCATGGTGTCCCTCCTGGTCATTGGATGACCTCCCTCAATGGTGGGCCCCACACCTCCTGAAGAGGTTACGTGCGGAACCCTAGCCGATTTAGGCCCACCGAAATCTGGCTTTATGAAAGTCAGTGGGAGCCACTTTGGTTTGACCTAAAATAAACTAGGGCGTAATTCGTGTTCCCTCCAGTAAATATGAGTGCACGTGATAAGGAGATTCATATGATGAACTCTCTAAAGGCCTTCCATCATTAGCATGAGGATGGGTCCTTCAGTAATGAGGAAACGCACCAGAAAATGGGCTATCCATTTGCTGATGGGCTTGTCCAAGTGTTTCATAAGATGATAGCGGCATCATAGACCGATGTGGGAGGGGCTTCACCAGAAAATGGGAACTCTCTCATGGTACCTTGGCGTTCACGAATATGATGGGTGAGCACTCACTGGACAGAAAGGTTTACCTGAAAACGGCTCTGAACCTTGTTTGACAGAGGCCAAAGGGAAAACTCATATGATGAGTGGATATGATCCTTCACAGAAAGGTGGTGGGGTTTTGCAGCTGAAACAGTTGGCTCCATGCACCCTATGTGGTTTCCCACATTTCCAGAGACAAGTCGCTGTCTCCGTCCCTGAGAAGGAGGGAAAACTCAAAGATGAACAAATGGGAATGGAACATAGATTAAAATCCATATCTGTGATTTGAACATGAATCAAATAAGGTTGTGGACTGATATTTGTTGTTTTATCAGAAAATGGCAAATGGACAAAAAGCTTCTTGACGACAACAAGCTTAAGGGCCCAAACTATGCCGACTGGTACCGTAACCTAATGCTGGTTTTAACATCTGAAAAATTGGACAAGGTAGTCAACTCTCTTGCCCCGGAACGTCCAGGTGATAGGGCTTCTGAAGCCCATAGAAGAGAATTCCAAGATTGGGAGGATAAAAACTCCCTAGCCCGCTGCTATGTCATTGCTTCTTTGGACAACTCAATACAGAGGCAGTTCGATCAGATCGAACTCGCTAAGGACATATTGGACAGTTTGAAAACAATGTACGAAGAGCAGAACCGTTCTACTCGGTAGAAGGTCTTGAAAATGTTCATGATCGCTCAGATATCCAAGGGGCAGAAAGTTCACGACCATTGTCTTCGGATGATGGGATACGTTAACGAGTTGAAAGCCCTTGGATCTGGGCTAGATCTTGGCACTAAAGTAGATGCCATTCTGAACTCTTTGCCCTCTTCCTTCAATGGGTTCATATTAAACTACAATATGAACAAGCTGAATGTCAGCGTCAAAGAGCTGAGCAATATGTTGCAACGGGCCGAGGACTTACTTAAGAAGGATGAGCCTGTGGTGATGCTTGTTGAAGCTAACAAAACGGGCAAGAAAAAGAGGAAGGCAAAGAAGCCTCAGAAGAAGACTACCAAGCCCAAGAAGCAAAAGAAGGATAGGACAGTAGATGCATGTCACTTCTGCAAACAAATCGGCCACTGGAAGAGGAACTGTCCTCAGTACCTGGAATCCAAGAAAGGTAATTTCGAATCTTGTGTCATAGAAACTAACTTATTGGTGGCTTCTGCGTCCTGGTGTATTGACTCCGGGGCTTCAACTCATGCGTGTAACTCATTGCAGGGGTTCAAGGTAAGCAGAAGGCTGAATGATGGAGAAATGATGCTCTACTTGGGGACTTCTGCAAGCGTTGCAGCTACGGCAATAGGCACTGTAGAATTAAAATTTAGAGAATGAAATATTGTACTTAAAGATTGTCTTTTTGTGCAAAATCTAAGAAGAAATTTGATTTTTGTCTCAAAACTATGTGCGGATGGATATTTTGTCTTTTTTAGTAATACGATTATTATTAAAAGAAACAATAAATTCATCGCATATGGGGAACTGGAGAACGGTCTCTATGTTCTACATCCTTCTCTAGAAACTAACATAGCCGAAACTACGTCAACCGAAATCCCCAAGAAGAGAGCATGTGATACAGTTAATCCCATGTGCCTGTGGCATTACCGACTTGGCCATATCGGTATTGACCGAATCACAAGACTGGTAAAGGATGGTCCTTTGGATTTTCTAACTATAGAAGATCTTCCCACTTGTGAGCCTTGCCTTCAGGGTAAGATGACAAAGAGGCCATTTAACAGTAAGTCTGAAAGATGTACAGACACGCTTGACCTTATACATACTGATGTATGTGGTCCCCTGAATGTTAGGACCCGTAACCAACACGTGTATTTCATTACATTCACCGATGACTATTCTCGGTATGGTTACGTGTACCTAATGAGACATAATTCTGAATCCTTTGAAAAGTTCAAAGATTTCAGACAAGAGGTCGAGAAACAGTTAGGGAGAGAAATTAAGTTCCTTCGATCAGATCGAGGCGGAGAATATCTCTCTGACAAATTCAGGGACTACTTAAAGGTAAACAGGATAGTATCACAATTAGCTCCTCCTACTACACCACAACTTAACGGTGTTTCAGAGAGGAGGAATAGGACCCTATTAGATATGGTCCGGTCACTTCTCATCCATTCTGTGTTACCCACATCCTTTTGGGGATACGCATTAGAGACTGCGATATACATGCTGAACCGGGTTCCAATCAAATCGGTTCCTAAGACTCCCTATGAGCTTTGGACCGGAAAGAAACCAAGTGTGCGACACTTGAAGATTTGGGGTTGTCCAGCTCATGTTAAAAGAACGAATCCGGACAAATTGGAATCCAAGACCAGTCGTTGCCTATTTGTAGGCTACCCAAAGGGCTCAGTGGGCTACCTATTCTATGATCCAAGTGAGCAGAAGGTGTTCTGCAGTCGGAATGCACAATTCTTGGAAAATGACTACATCCTGGACAATCTTCGTCAGGAAATTGTTCTTGATGAGGAGAGCTCAGATGTAGTGGGAGGTGTCCCACAAGTTCCAGGTAGTGACCAACCTAGAAGATCTACCCGGGTGTCCAGGCCACCGGTTCGTTTTGGTTATGATCAGGATAGTTACCTGGTCGAAACCTTGACTAGTGAAGAGGATCCCGTAACTTATACGGAAGCTATGTTGGACATAGACTCCCTTAAATGGGTAGATGCCATGAGAGCTGGGATGGACTCAATGGAGAACAATGGAGTCTGGACTTTAGTGGATCCGCCCTCCGGGGTAAAAGCAATTGGTTGCAAATGGATCTACAAGAGGAAGAAGGGCCTCGATGGCAGGGTTGAGACCGACAAAGCTCGTCTGGTGGCGAAATGATACACTCAGAAAGAAGGCATCGATTATGAGGAAACCTTTTCGCCCGTGGCCATGCTTAAATCTATTAGGATCTTGCTAGCTGTAGTAGCTTACTATGACTATGAGATTTGGCAGATGGATGTCAAAACTGTGTTCCTGAATGGAGATCTTATTAAAGATATCTATATGCAGCAACCGCAAGGTTTTGTAGCTGCGGGTCAGGAACACATGGTCTGTAAGTTGAATAGATCCATATATGGACTCAAGCAAGCTTCTAGAAGTTGGAACATCCGATTTGCTCTACGGTCAAAAAGTTTGATTTTGAGCAAAATCCGGATGAACCTTGTGTTTATAGGAAGACCAGTGGTGACAAAGTTACATTTCTGGTTCTGTATGTAGATGACATTCTGCTCATTGGGAATGATGTAGGAATGTTAAATACGATAAAAGTATGGCTATCACAGCAAGTCTCCATGAAAGACCTTGGAGAAGCCACCTATATACTGGGTCTTCGACTCTATAGAGATAGATCGAAGCGAATAATAGGATTATCCCAATCTGCTTATATTGACAAAATAGTCAAGAGATACAGCATGGAAAACTCCAAGAAAGGAAATGTTCCTTTCAGGCATGGAGTCAATCTCTCCAAGAAGATGTCTCCAAAGACCTCTGAGGAGATCGAGAGCATGAAAGACGTTCCCTATGCCTCAGCCGTAGGGAGCATCATGTATGCCATGCTGTGCACTCGTCCTGACATCGCCCAGGCAGTGAGTGTAGTAAGCAGATTCCAGGCCAACCCAGGGCAGGAGCATTGGACTGCTGTGAAATGCATACTTAAGTACCTTCGAAGGACAAAAGAGTTTTGTCTGGTATTCGATGGTAGTTCACTACAAATCCAAGGGTATACAGATGTGGATTTCCAGTCGGATCCGGATGATAGAAAGTCTACATCTGGATATGTTTTCACGATAGGATCGTGTGCTGTTTGCTGGAAAAGCAGCAAATAGGGGTCCATCGCAGACTCCACATCCGAGGCCGAATACATTGCTGCAAGTGAAGCTGCCAAGGAAGCCGTGTGGATGAAAAGTTCGTTCACGAATTGGGAGTAGTACCGACCAGTACATCACCCATCCCATTGTTGTGAGACAACAATGGAGCGATTGCTCAGGCTAAGGAGCCATGAGCCCACTCGAAGTCGAAGCACATCGAGAGGAAGTACCACATACTCCGGGAGATTGTTGGTAGAGGGGACATCTTGATTCAGAAGGTAGCATCAACGGAGAATGTAGCAGACCCATTGACTAAGCCACTGACACAGAAAGTGTTCGAGAAACACGTGGAAGGTAGCATCAACGGAGAATGTAGCAGACCCATTGACTAAGCCACTGACACAGAAAGTGTTCGAGAAACACGTGGAAAGTATGGAACTCCGGCTTATACCAGATTGGACCTAAGTGCAAGTGGGAGCTGTTAGACAGTTGTATGCCCTTAGCTTCAATCAGAAATATGTACATTATGAATTTATTGTAAATGAATAAAATACACTTTTGATTCATGTTCCTGTGGTGTGTTTCTATGTAATACCCTTAAACTGGACATTTAATGAGACTTGTGTTAGTTTAGAATGTTCACAGCCATTGGGTAAGTCTGGGGAGATTTATCCTGCCAAGGCTGACACTGGTGTTCTGCCAACTGTTGGGGTGGCTTGTCTTAGCTACCATGGTGAGACCCGAAGCACATGTAGTGTAGGATTAATAGAACCATTGAACCGGACCAGATTTCCAGTATTGCCCTGGACCTTGGAGATAGATGGGCAAAATTGGAAAGTTACACCTAACCCCTAGACTCGATTATGATACTACACTAGGTGTCGGATTGGGCTGTCTTTGATGTACCAATTAGTGAGATCCTTAGCGGGGGTCAAAACCTGGGTATGTTGGGACAGTCCGAGAATTCATCTGAGTGGGCGATCATAGTGACAGGATCAACCCCTTTGTCGGATAAAGGTAATGATCGGGGATGCACTCTGTCTGATGGAAACCGAGACTACCGGCAACCGATTTCAATTGTTGAGATTTTCTTTGGCAAAATATATTTATATAAAGATATATATATATATATATATATATATATATATACATATGTATATATATATATGTTATGGTTTCGAAATGATTTGCAAAATGTTTTAATTCCCGGGATCCATGTAAGCAGAGAGTGCAACACTGTTCCTTGTAGTCGAGGGAGAGGTCCTCCCTTGTCGGGCAGTGTTTGATCATTATGGGCTGAGAGGTTAAGTGTAAGACCATTGAGGATAATACCTGATGGGCTAATCTTGCATCCACCCACAGTCGTTGGGTGTTACAATGTGGCTTGGCCCAGGGACCACTTAGGGTAAGTGTTGGGCCCATAGAGCCCATAAGATGGGTTTCAGGGGGTGCATTGTCCATAACAGTGTATTCGGTTAGGCCTTGTAACAAAGGCTGGGCTGAACCCATGTGGCTGATGTGTAGATCAATGTTTGGGTCCCTCGCCATACAAGAAAGCCCAACTAGGCAGTAGTTTGGAAGGCTAAGTGAGTACATAACCTTAAATGGGCCTTAAGCCCATTTTGAACTGGGCTGATTTGATCAGTCAATTAAAAGTGGCGAATTCTGAGATGGATTAGCTGATAGGATTGAGCCTAGACCCTATCCACTTAGAGAGTCCAAGATCTAAATGAGATTTAGATCTGAAAGCCTCCTAATTAGATTAGGAGATGGCTGATCTGATCTGCAGATAAGATAAGGGTTATCCCTTATCACTTAAAGGGACTTCTAATCCAAATATGATTTGGATTAGCAACTCCTAATGGGATTAGGAGCTGATCCCTTTAAGATTATGAAAGGAGAAAGGGGCGGCAACAGTTAGTGATTGATGTTCAATTCTCTTCAGAGCTGAAAATCACAAGAAGAGAGAATTCTGCACCCTGCGAATACTCTCTTGTCGCCTCCATACTACCGCCGCCATTACCCTCAGTTCGATCTCCAGTTCTTGGGAGAAATCAAGATCATCAATATTTTGGGAAAAGATTGGTTGGAGCTGTACTGACAAGCCATCCAGTTGATTTTTGCGAAGGGTCAAGTTCTTTTGGAAGAACATTGCTGATTCTGCTCCATCCTGCACTGCGCCATCTTTAGTGGGAGCAGATTTTGGATCATTCCTTGGGCGTGAACACCTCCATTGGGATATATTGTTTCTCCGTATCAGGTACATCCTCCCTCCTACTCCTTTTGGTTCAGATCTGGTTTGGTTCTTGATTCAAGATTGATCATTGAAAAACATTTTTTTCTACAAATAGGGAATTCGATTCCCTACAAAGATGGGAGAAATTTTTGAAATTCGCACAATCCATTCCGCAATACTTGGGCGTCCATGTGATGGATATCTTATCCCTTCAGTATCATACGTGTTATGTCATTTGAGCGTGTAACTCATATGACCCAAAAAATGGAACCATTCTAGCCACTGGTTTTTGGGTTGACGGTTCGACCGTTCAATTCGAACGGACGGTTGATTTTGATAACAAAAAATTACAGAACTGTTCTGGCCACCGGTTTTTCGAGTTGATGATTCGATCGTCCGGTTTGAATGGACAACCCATTCTAACAACAAAAATTACAAGTAAAAAATTGAGTGTCTGAGGTCCATTGAGCAATACCATACATGTTATGTCATTCTAGCGTGTGACTAATACGACCCAAAAATTGAACCATTTTGGCCACCGGTTTTCGGGTCGTCAGTTTGATCATCCAGTTTGAACGGATGGCCCGTTCTAACAACAATTAAAAAAAGTAAAAAAAATGGCCAAAAACCATTGAACGGGTCAACGGGTTGACGGTTCGACCACTCGGGTCAATGGATCGTTGACCGATTCAATGGTTTTTGGCCGGGGACCGGGATTGGGGTAAAACAGAACAGGTTGCCCAGACAGTTTTCAATTAAAAATAAAATAAAAAAATGGACAACCCGTTCTAACAACAAAAATTACAAGCAAAAACTTTAGTGTGTGAGGTCCATTAAAAGTACCATACGTGTTATGTCATTTGAAAATGTGACTCATACGACCTGAAAACGAAACCGTTCTGGCCACCAGTTTTGGGTTTACGATTTGAACGGATGGCCCGCTCTGACAACAAAAATTAAAAAAATAAAAAAATGACCAAAAACCATTGAATGGATCGACGGTTCGACTGCCTGGGTCAATGGGTCATTGGCCGATTCAACAATTTTTGGCCAAGGACCAAGATTAGGATAAAATGGAATTGGTTGCCTAGATGATTCCCAATTAAAAAAATAAAAAAATGTCCAAAAACCATTGAACAGGTCAATGGCTCGATGGTTCGACCGCTCAGATCAATGAGAATCATTGACCGATTCAACAGTTTTTGACCAGAGCCTAGATCAACGGATCAACGGTACCATTTCAGCCCCAGCGAAGCAGGGCTCTCTGCTAGTTATTATTATTATTATTATTATTATTATTATTATTATTATTATTATTATTAGCACTTCTTTTAATTGAAAAATTGAGGTTTTGCAGTATTGATATAACTTTAAAAGATCTAGTAAGTTGGTATGGAATGTTTGGAGTGAAGACAAAGTCAAGCTCAATAGACATCTATCAGATGGACGGTTTTTTAGCGTCCATGTGTGTCTTTATATCTACACAAAGTGTATGGGCTGGGCCAAACACATATAAACATGGCCTGGTGTTTACCCCAAAAACCCAAGCAGATATTATCATATTAGGGATTGGGCCTGGTCCAAATTAATTGCACATCGTATTTTTCTCTTTCAAATAATAAAGTTTTGGGTCATTTTCTTAAACACCCCGTATTTGCCAATACCTATCATCTATTTGTTTATATTACTAAAAAAACCCTATAGTTTGTATGTCTTTTACTTAATTGACCCATCAATAACTATTTATATCATGGTTTTTAAAATTGAATCAGTCAGGGGTTCGGTTACTGGTTCGAATGATCAGCCTGTTATGACAAAAAAATAAAAAAATTAAAAAAAAATAAAAAAATTGAAAAATGATCAAAACCGTTTGAACAATTCGAACGGTTAACTAGCCGATTCAGCGGTTTGCTGACCCAAATCAACGGTTTTGGGGAAAAAAGCGGTTTTGGAAAAAAATGAAACCGGTCAGGTGACCGGTTCTTGGTTTTTCCAGTCTAACCGTCCGGTCCGATCCGGTTTTGAAAACCATGATTTGTATTTCCATCTCGGAATGGTCACGTGACCCCTTGAGGTGTGCTACAAATATGAGAGACATTGCTCTAAGGTTTTTATTCCAAAAATAACCCTAATAGTTCTCTTATCAACCTTCTAGAAAACAAATAAACCCTCTTTGCATATTATAACTTTGTTTGGAAAAGGGGTGGTTACATGTAATATGAGAACTTGTATGAGTATTTTTTGAACAAAAAACCTTGGGTCCATGCTCTTTCACATTTTTCACTTGCTTTAAGAGGTCAATTGGGCATTCCCAAATAGAAATACAATAAATTCTTGATGGAAGGTTGAATAAGTAAAATAATTGAAAACTATAATGGGTATGTTTTAGTAAAATGCAAATTAGAAGGTAGATTTTTGTAAACTTGTAAAATATAAGGGGTATTTGAGTAAATGGTTGTTCTTTTTTTTGGCCTTTCACATAGAAGACAGGATTTTTGTACTATAATAATGTAATTTAGTACAAATTTTATATTCTGGACCGTAAGAAAAGGAGGAAAGGAGGAAAGAAGGAAAGAAAGAATCTTCATTTCTTTTAATTTTTGTTTTTTTTTTCATAAAACCTTGATGTACTCCACAAGAGGAGGGGTAACACTCCCCCTAAAGTCACTAGAGAAAATACAAACTAAATCATGGGGAATATTATTGAGGCTAAAGTCCACCCACCCATGAAACAAAGATAAAACCGCATTATCTAACCAGTCTGATGCATGATTAGCCTCCCTATAAACATGCTTATAATGAAAATCCTCATTCAACTGCTTCCTCAATTCCGAACATTCCCGAACAATGTTCCTCAAGTGTTACAGCGGATTGCAGATGAATTTGAGGCAAGAAATAACCAACTTTGAATCGCCCTCAATGATGATGGCATTAGAAGTTCGCCGCGAAGTTATGAGCCTTCCAAGCAGTCCACGCCTCAGCCATATTGATTGTAATGTCCCCTTGAAGTCCACGATCTCTCCATTGTGATTCCTTACAATAGCTGCAATAGAACATCTCCCATTATTAAAACGAGAAGCATCAAAGTTGATGATCTTGATGGTATTATATTTTGGAACCATCCAAGCAATGAGCTTCCATAATGTATAGGCTGTAAATCTTTTTGGGTGCTATCATATTCCTTATAAACATTTAAAGCTTTCTCCATGGTCACCTGGGGGGGGGGGGGGGGGTACTGGTATTATTGAAAATTCTTTGGTTTCGGTTCTTCCAAATGTTCCATAGAATAAATAAACACTTCCAAAAATTTTGGTTTTGGTATCTTTGTTTCTTATGATGCTTTAGATATTATTCATTTCTTTAGTTACTTGCTAATATATGGAATCAAACATCTATTTAATTTTTCTATTGTGTCCTATAATAAAACCAACTCACTGTTTCTTTTTGTTTATTTTCCCTTTTTAAAATTAAAATCGGCAACTTTTTTTGAAGTCAACATATAAATAAATAAATGAATATTGATCGAAACCTGTATAAAGTTATGCGAGTATTCTAGTTATTGACAATATGTCTTTGATTTAATTATTTTTTTGGGTAATAATATGATTATTATTTGAGTATTATTTGGTTCTTTTTGATCTTTTCGTTTAATTTGAATTATTAAATTTTGTTTGAGTTTTGCATTTTTGGGTTTCAAACTTTTAAAGTTTTCTAATTTCAAAACTAGCACTGGTCCACTGGATTGCTAAGAACTTTTGGATGATCCGCTGCTTGTGAAATACTTCTTTGCACTCCAAGGCAACATATATTTTATTTTTGTTTCAAATGACAGAAATGCCCTAAATTAGTTTCTTAAAAAAAATGACCTTTATCTCATCTTTGTTAATTTCCAGAGGATGAAGGCAAGGTTGTTAGATCATTTCTAACACTAGACATCAGAAGAAAGAAATTCAATAAATCCTTCAATTTATCAATTGATTCAGACATTCAGTCAATAGTTTTAGACCCTTTCTGTGAAACCAATGATAACGCCCCACACCGGTGATAAAATGCATAGGGCCCAGAAGGGGCATTGTCATTGGTTTCACAACGTGCTATACTGCCGTCACATTCAGCTAATCTGAATTGTTAATTCACAATTTGATTTTGTCTTTTGAAATAGCTTTTAGCTACTTCAGATAAGGCCCAGGACTGTTTGATAACGGCTGAAGTGACTGAACTGAATAATATATTGCTTTGCCTTCTAGTGAACAAGTTATGAAGTAATTAGTGGCTGAATGTTATGTGGGATTGACCCCTACACCCTAAATATTTTATCATATGACTTTTATATATTTTTATCTCCCAAGATGGGTATTGTATTTGGTAAAACCCAATTTTTTATATCCTTTAAGAAAACCAAGGCATTTGTCAGGCTGCAAATGGTGTCCAGTAGTCCAAATTCGAATTCGAATCCATTTCAAGTCTGATCCGTTTATAAATTGAATTTTGGATCCATCCTTTCAATTTCATCAGATAATATTATTTAAATACATAAACATGCTTGTATCTATATATAAAATTAATATGTACCTATATTAGAAATTAAGTTGGTTACATATTTGTGTACCAAAGAGTCATAGGTTAAGTCTCATAAAAATCATTTTTAAGTTTATTTATTGTATATAATGGTAAAGCCTTTTATAATTTTTTTTTGTTTTAATTTACTTAATGGTGTATTAAATATCAGATTCTGATATAAATCCAACAGATAAGATTCAATTCGTATCTAGATATTAACAAATCAAATTTGGATCTGAGTATGTCCAATTCAATCCCATTCTTTGCAACTAGCCCTAAATGCGTTTACATCTTTTTATCTCACCTTTCTTCCTTTGTGGACTTTTGGGGTCGGAAGCACCTTGTGCACAAAAAAGGAAAAAAAAATCTTGTTTCACAAGTAGTTGATGCTGTTTTCATTTGTTCACATGATGATAAACTGAAATACCTCTTTTTTTTTTCTCCCCATTGAGTAGATTCAATTCAAAATAGGAAAATTCTCTTGTCAAACCACAAATTTGAAGGACCCAGAGGCATATTGAGAAGTATAATAAGCTACCCAAAAATGACTAACAAGGAATGGTCTTTATTTCAGTATGGGGTTACAAACTGTTGTTTTAATAAAGTAGTGAAAGGAAAATAGTGGAGATTAGTGCTGCAAAAAATTAAGAAACTTTTCTAAAACAAAATAACTAAGGAAGAAGATAAACTGAGCTAGAGATCAAGAAAAGTAAAAAGTTATTAGCTAGAAAGAAACTACTACTATGATCTCATCAATTCTCAAAAACCATAAGAACGAAATAATATGTAAATATATTCTGGGGTCATGAAATGGATCTTTCCTTTCAAGATTATGGTCGTTGGAAGCTAGCAGATCCAAAGTATCCTCAAAATTATGGCTTAAGTCTAAACATCTGGGCCTCACCACAAATTCATGATACTTGTGATAATGTAGCATTTCTCACAGGAGATCGGCTTCAGTTAGTGCAAGGCCCATTATTCGAACAGCCTTTACAGCCTTGCAATGGGAATATCTCCGTGTTTATTATTTTATTTCATGGGGAGATATTACCAATGCAAAGGCCATAATATCTGTTTGAACGGGCCTTGCATTGACTGAAGCTGAGTTCTTCTCACAGAATGGCACAAATAATAGAGGATGGAAACATGTGGCCAAGGGACTTGCACCTTTGAACCCACTGGTGGAATTCAATCACAAGTGTTTACTATAACCAGTCTGAGACCTTACCAATTAAGCCAGTTGACACCTTCACCAACCTTGCTAGCTAGGTCTAGCACATAGCACCCCAACCCTAGGGAGTTATAACTTTACGGCACTAAACAGAAAATAATATGAATGACAAAACATGATTCATGTAGCTGATCCCATATAGTTGAGACAAGGCTTTAGATGATGATGATGGCGACATATGTTATAACTTAATTAACAATGTCAAGAAGAAGCAACTCATTCATCCCTTTCAAAATTCCATCCAATGTTAATGGAAGAGAATTAGGCCTAGCATGAGAAATGAGAAACAGTCAAGCTAGCCATGGAGATTGCCCATGAACCACACAAGGTCATTCTAAGACCTAACAGAGCATTTCATTAATTTTGATACCCTTGGGAGGACACAGGCAAATCATCCTTGGCTACCAAACGGGCTCTTATCTTCATGTAAGACCTCTCTTCTTTTCAATGCATTCTCCATCCTCCAATTGGTTATTCAGCTCTCTATTTATATAGCAAATAGGAACAAAGTTTATCTCTTCCTGCATCCAGAGGTGCTAACCACTCAGCACACTATCTTTCAACTATCTGGATGCCTATAAGGGAATTTATTCTCTTCAGTTATCGCGCCATTTTCATCCATGGATGTTCATCCTGCTAAGTGCTCGTAAGGTTTACTCGAATCCACAACTCTCAAAAGTTTACTTTGTCTTACATAAAGAAGAAGAAACAGCCCAAAATCTAAAAGAAATATTTCATCACTTTTTGACCAAAGCCAAAAGTAAGTTTTGTTTCTGAGATATCTTCTCTTCTCTCACTTTTTTGGACTCATGAATCTATCCCAGCATTATTTAATATTACATGCCACGAGAGGGTGAAATTTGTATAAAGTTCCCTAAACCAATGCTAACCTGATGGTAAACTAGTGAAATATCCCAAGGTTTAACATTAGTTTGTAAAATATCTTTAAATTTCTCTCAGATACTTAAAACCCTAGGATCCCATATTTCTAATTTTAAAATATCTTTGATTATCATAATCCAATTCCTAAAATACCCCCAAATTTCCATAATTATACTTCTAAAATACCCCCAAATTAGATGTATCTTTAGGCGGTTTCCTTGGGATAGGGAAAATTTGTGGGTTCCCTGTCAGGGACAAGGTATGGTATTTTGGTTATAGGGAAGGAGAGTTATTTGCTTTGGAGTGAGGTGGAAAGTACATTAATGTGGTTCCCACTTTATATGAAAAAGGATTGAGGTAGAAGGAAGGTGGTACAGATTTTACATCAGTTTTTGAGATGCAAAATTTGCATTGAAAATAAGTTTAAATGAAACAAAAAGGACATATTTTGTATCAGATAGGTGTGCCATTTATAATTACAAATGAATGCAAAACTGAACCAGGTGCAAAATTTGTATTTAGTTCAGATTTGCATTGCAAACACGAAGACCCTTTAGGAATGTCAAGGATTCTAGTGGGCAGCAAATGGTATTCATTTGTCCAAATTTGAATTTGAATAAGATCCAATCGAAGCAATCTAATTGTAATAGTGCATTTATTAATTGGATTTAATATGGATCTTATCCCAAAGAAGTTAGGTTAAAAGTGCATTTTAGTTTACTAGTAAAAGTGATGATGATGATATTAGTTAGCAGCCAAATGACCTTACTGGTTGAATCATTAATATTTAACCAGGAAAATGGACTATGATTAAGACATTAATTCATTTTTTTTCTTTGTATTTTAGCTATTTCTATCTTTACTAACAATAATTCTTATTTTTCAAACATATTTTTGTTTAATATGAAGAATATATAATATTAATGCACGTTCAAAATTTTTTATAGAATTTATAAAAAACTTTATATATTTATTTTTTATTATTTAATTTATGAGATAATAAAAATTACTTATTTACCAAGAGAAAATGCAATTCCAATATATTGTTTAAATATTGGTTTTAATATTATGGTCAAATCAATTATTTATACATATATATATCATTTATATATAATATATGTTATTTATTATTTATTTATAAATATGTTATTTATATTGAATTTTTATAAACTTCTTATATGATGAAAATAGTTGAAAAATACTTGTATTTTTTGTTTTCTTTATTTCAACAATTATATTTTTTCCTTTTAATAATTCATGATTTTTTTAAATTAAATCAGATCGTATCAATTTGGATATCCAACATCTTGATCAGATTCAGATTCAAATCAATATTTATGAGATCCGATAAGATCTTTGGATCGAATCAAATTTAATCCATACCAAACCACTTGTCTACAATGACCTAGCTAATTAAATCATTGAACCATTTGACATGGTTAGTAGGGTCATGTGTTAGACATTAATGCTCTTTATTTTTATCTCATTTCTATAATTAATGAAAATAATTCTCATTAATCACACTTTTTTAAATGATGAATATATTATTATAGAGTGTATTCAAAATTATCTACAAAATTCTATATTTTCTAGAATTTTATGTATTTTATTATTTAATAATAACATCATGTGTTGATCCATTTGACATGGATAGTTGAACCACTAACCCACCACTTGGATAGAAAAACCTTTTTTTTTGTTGATTTTAAATCATGTATTACATTTTCATCATCAATAAAAGTAATTCTTATTTTCACATTTATTTTTGCACGTGACAATATCAAATGATGATGATAATGATCAGCAACCAAATGACCTTACTGGTTGAACCGTTAACCTATTTAACCAGAAAAATGGACTATGATTAAGATATTAATTCTTTCTTTTTTGTATTTTAGCCATTTCTATCTTTACTAACAATAATTCTTATTTTTTCAAACATATTTTTTGTTTAATATGAAGAATATATAAAATTAATGTATGTTCAATTTTTTTTATAAAATTTATAAACAATTCTATATTTTTATTTTTTATTATTTAGTTTATGAGATAATAAAAAATACTTATTACCAAGTGGAAATGCAATTCCAATATATTATTTGAACATTGGTTTTTAATATTGTTGTCAAATCAATTATATATATATATATATAGTATTTATATATAATATATATGTTATTTATTATTTATTTATAAATATGTTATTTATATTACATTTTTGTAAGCTTTTTATATGATGGAAATAGTTGAAAATACTTATATTTTTGTTTTTATTTCAACTGATATATTTTTTTTCTTCTAATAATTTATTATTTAAAAAAAATAAATCAGATTGTATTAGATTTGTATATCTGACATCTTGATCGGATTTGGATTTGAATCAATCTTTATAAGATTCGGTTGAATCTTTGAATCAGACCAGATTTGTATACACCCTGATTCAAATCTAATATGGTTTGTTTGAATCCCTACCAAACCACTTGCCCACGATGACCTAACTAATTAAATTATTGAACCATTTGACATGGTTAGTCGGGTCATGTGTTAGACATTAATGCTCTTTATTTTTTATCCTAATTTTTATCTAGTTTCTATCATTAATGAAAATAATTCTCATTAATCACACTTTTTATATGATGAATATATAATATTATAAGACATACCCAAAATTATCAACAAATTTCTACATTTTCTAGAATTTTATGTATTTTATTATTTAATAATAACATCTTGTGTTGATCCATTTTCACATGGATAGTTTAACCATTAACCCACCACTTGGATGGAAAAACCATTTTGCTTTTTTAGTTAATTTTAAATGATGTATTCCATTTTTATCATCAATAAAAGTAATTCCAATATATATAGGATAGGAGTGCTCTCTCCTTTGCAGGAAATGGAATCTACTTGTGCGAGTAGATTCCCATGTGAGAGCACCCCAGTAATTAGTGTTATAATAATAACAGTAATTACTGATTATTACAATGATTAATTACTATAATTTGGTAATTACTAATTATTACAGTAATTTAATAAATATATAATTAATAATTACTGTTATTATAAATATTGTTAATAACTAGATATTTACTTTAAAATTATAAATATTGTTATTAAAAAAAATTGTTAATAAATTACTGATTATTACAGTAATTTAATAAATATATAATTAATGATTATAATTAATAATTACTGTTGTTATAAATATTGTTAATAAATAGATATTTACTTTAATTTTACTTTAAATTAAAATTATAAATATTGTTATCAATAAATACTGTTAATAAATTTAGTAATTATTGTTATATTAAACATAATTAAAAATGTTATTAAAAGTATTGTTATTGATTATTTAATAAAATATTATAATTACTATTACTGATAAATACTGTTAATTTAATTTAATTTAATTTTGGTAATTATTAATTTAATGAAATTTGTTAATAAATCCTATTCATAAATTTAATATTTACTATAATATTAAAAATAACTAAATAATATTATTACAACTATCGTTAATGATTATTTAATTAAATAATATAATTACTTACTATTATTGATAAATGTTGTTAATAACGTTCTGAAAACTGATGGTTCGACCGTCTAGTTCGAACAGATGGCTCATTCTGACAACAAAAATTACAAGCAAAAAATTACGGAATCATTTTGGCCATTGGTTTTTGGGTCAACGATTCGATCATCTGATTCGAACAGACGGTCCATTCTAACAACAAAAATTATAGGCAAAAAATTGAGCTTGTGAGGTCCATTAAATAGTATCATATGTGTTATGTCATTCGAGCGTGTGACTCAAACAACCTGAAAATGGAACCATTCTAGCCATTGGTTTTTGGGTTGACGGTTTGACTATTCAGTTCGAACAGACGGCCCGTTTTGACACCAAAAAGTTATAAGCAAAAAATTACAGAACCATTCTGGCCACCAGTTTTTGTTTTGGCGGTTCAATTGTCCAGTTTGAATGAATGTCCCATTCCGACAACAAAAATTATAGGAAAAAAATTGAGTGTGTGAGGTCCATTAAGCAGTATCATACGTGTTATGTCATTCGAGTGTGTGACTCATAAGACCCGAAAATGGAACCGTTCTGGCAATCAGTTTTCGGGTTGACGGTTTGGCCATATGGTTTGAACGGACAGCCCATTCTGACAACAAAAATAAAAAAAAAATAAAAAAATGGCCAAAAACCATTGAATGGGTCAACGGGTTAACGGTTCAACCACTTGGGTCAATGGGTCGTTGACTGATTCAATGGTTTTTGGCCAGGGACTGGGATTGGGGTAAAACGGAACTGGTTGCCTGGACGAGACCCAATTAAAAAAAAAAAAGGACAACCCATTCTGACAAAAAATAATACAGGCAAAAAATTGAGTGTCTAAGGTCCATTAATTAGTACCATACGTGTAATGTCATTCGAGCGTGTGACTCATACAACCTAAAATAATAAAAAATGGATGACCTGTTCGACTGTTCAGTTCGAATGGATGGCCTGTTCTAACAACAAAAATTAAAATAATAAAAAAATGGCCAAAAGCCCTTAAACGGATCAATGAATTGATGGTTTAACCGCTCGAGTCAATGAATCATTGACCGATTCAATGGTTTTTGGCCAGAGACGATGTCAACGAGTCAATAGATTCACGATTCCATTCCAGCCCCTGCGAAGCAGGGTCCCTCCGCTAGTTGGACAAGTATTTTGAATAGTATTGTGTTTGATATTGGCATTGCTACGTAAGATGCTTAAATAAAATGTTAATATACAATTAATGTGGCACCACCTTACCATACTGATTCTCATCTAATGGTCAAAATTTAATAAATGTTTTCTGATTATTGTCTTCCTATTACACATAGATGAGCATCCCATTGCAGATCTAACGGTTCTAGAAGCATAGAATCAAGAAAAGAACCATTATTTTGGTTTGATAGAAAATAAGTGAAACATAAATTTGAGGGAAAGTTTTTAACAAATTTTGTAAAATTCCAATAAGTACTTTCCCTTTAACCTTTTGTTTCTCTTATTTTCTATCAAAGCAAACATAGCCTTAGGTCTTGCTATGTGCTAGCATGCATAGGACTTGTGACAAGTCTGGGCTGCTTGACGATCCATATTTTTCTATGTAGGAATTTGATGGACTTGTACTCTATTTGCAACCGGCCTACCTAGATCCATTAGTGGTCTTTCAACACTTCTCTGCCTATAGAATGTATTATAACACTAGCGAAAGCGAGTTGAATTACCCATGTCAGCATGAGGCAAGCTCAGCCCAAGTCTTGATGGACTCAGCCTGATAGAAACTGAACCCTACCATATTAGGGTTGAGCATGAATTGGTTCAGTTCGATTTCAAGGCAGAACTTAGAACGTATAGGGTTGGTTCTAGGGTTATGATCTCATAAACCATAAGAAAAGAAAATATAATATATAAACATATTAAAATAATGGGGTAATGAAATGGATATTGGCAAATGTTAAGGTGCAGAAAGGTCGTGAAGCAATGAAAAATAAGTTGGTGTGATATCTTTCATATGATTGGTTTCTTTTTTTTTTTTATTAACTGTGCAGACTCTATCCACACCATAATTGGCTGCATGGATCTTTTCTTTCAAAACTATGGATCCAAACTCTTCAAAATTATGGTTCTTCAACTCTGAACAGGTGGGCCTCTTCCTGATTCTTGTGATAATATGAGGCATTTCTCACAGAATGACTACTACAAGAGGATGGAAACATGCATGCTGCCAAAGGACTTACAGTGCATCCCTCTATTTGAGGAGGTGTAGATTTTGGGATTCAACCACATGTCTTCATTATAACCAGCCAAAGACCTTACCACTTAAGCCAGTTGACACCTTCACTAGAACCTCACTAACTAGGTCTAGCATATTGTACCAATGCACCCCAACTCTATTGAGGCCAAAGCTGCATCACGTCTACTGAAAACAGAAAAGAATGACAAAACATGATTCATGTAGGTAACCCCTTACAGTTGACAAAGCTTAGATGATGATGATGATGACAACGATGATATGTTATAACTTAACAATGTCAAAAGGAAGAATTTTATTCATCCTCTTGGTGTTATGGAAGAGAATTAGCTAGGCCTAGCATGAGAGATAAGAGGCAGTCAAGTTAGCCAAGGAGATTGCCTATGAACCACAAAAGGGGATTTTAAGACCTATCACAGTCCTTTTGTGACACCCTTAGGGAGGAGTACACAGGCAAATCATCCTTGGCTATCAAACAGTCTCTCATCTTCATGTAAGACCTCCCTTCCTCTCAATTCATTCTCCATCCCTCCAATGGGATATCAGAAGGGTGTTATTGAGCTCTCTATTTATAGTAAATAAGGAACAAGGTTCCTTTTTTTTTCCAGCATCCACCAGAGGTTCTAACCACTCATCACACTATCATTCATGCATGCAAATATCTTGATGCCTATAAGGGAATCTATTCTCTCTAGTTATAGCCATTTTCATCCATGGATGTTCAACCCCTTCAGCGCTCACAAGGTCTATTTGAGTCCACAACTCTCAAAATGAATTTCCCTTTTTCTTTTGACTTCTCTACAATTAATTTGCCCTGGATTGTATCTTTTCTTTATTATCTTTATCTTCAAGTCCAAGCTCTAGAATATCTTGCATAAAGAGAAAAGAAGCCCAAAATCTAAAAGAAATAATATTTCATCACTTTTTGACCAAAGAAAAAAGTTAGTTTTGTTTGTGAGAGATCCTAGCTAACGACATGGCATGAGTCATTTGGCCTTCTCTTCTCTCACTTTATGGACTCATTATTCTATCCCGGCATTATTTAATATTATATGCCCAAACAAAGTCAATGCGTTTCTATTCTTCACAAATATTTTCTCCCAAGAGAGTTGTTTGGATAGCTATGTCTATGATAATTTGTTTTATGTATTTATTTTAGCTCAGTTTGTTTACAGTGCAAATTTCATTTACATTGGTGTAAATTGGCACTGAACAGAATAGAATGGCGAGACAAGACTCATTTTACCGCCTACCCCATATATGGTTGGGACAAGGGTTAAATGATGATGGTGAATGCATGGTATAGTGCAAATATGGTTAGTGTAAATTTTGGTTGCTTTTGTTTCATATTTGAATTTGTCTTGAGTAGTGAGATAAGAAACAAGATAATGTAGCCCTTTGTGAGAGAGAGAATTGAGGTAAACGAAAGGTGGTAAAATTTTGAGATACAAAATTCGCACTGCATATGAGATAAAGTACAAATTTTGTATCAGAGAGGAGTGCAAATCATAATTACAGACAAATGGATGCAAAACTGACCCGAGTGCAAAATTTGTATCTAGTTCAGATTTGCATTGCATGCAAACAATGTCTCAGGAAAACCAAGGCATCTAGTCAGGCTGCAAATGGCAACCAAATTAATAAAAAAATAATTTGAATTTGATTAAAATCTAATTAAAGTTATCTAATTTTAATATTGATGGATCCATTCCAACTAAAATTCATAAAGTTAATTTGAATTTTATTTAGGATTAAATACTTATCCTTGTGGTTTAGCAAATAGGCAAAAAAGTTACCTTACTATTTGAATAATCACTTAAAGTACCTGTAATTTTTTTGATACCGGACAAAACCGTTAAATATTGACGGACAAGGTAAAATGACGATATTGACCTTACATTAAGTAAAGAGCTATCAAAGATGAAAACCAATATGATGACAAAATATCTGTTTTTCCCTTTGTGAGCTCCGGGAAGCTTATGACTGGCTCAAAGAGTTGGAGCTGCCACCTATTTTTTTAGAGGAAATGGGCCTTTACTTTCAGGTCTGAAAACTTGACTTAAGTCTTTGATAGTGATTTCGTATTCCATGGGAAAGGCACACAACCAAGAGATTTCGGGTCCTAAGGATTGGGAAAGGGAAGGTATTAGGCACCCTTCTCTCTAAGCTACTTTAGCAGCCCGATATGGGAGTTATTCAGGCTCAGCTTCTTTCGGGGAAAAATAGAAATTGTTGTAAGAATTTCTTAAATCCGGAGGAACATGCTTTCAACTTCTCCTAAGACTGATTTTGATGTGATGTTATCGGGTCTTAGGTACTGATTTCCATAAAACCCTCGCCTCTTTGCCTCTATTCTCAGTCAAGAAGGAATTGCAAGCAATGTTTCTCCAACATTTCAGAACCTCAAGCAACCCAGAAAAACTACAAAAAGGACTCACCTTTTTGTGTGTACCTTACCGAAAGTTTTCTAGCAACTAGGATTTGATAGAATGAAGTTCCAATGGGTTCTTAAGCTGTGGAACTGGGTTGAGCGCTTCTAGTGTTATGTTTGGAAGACAGGGGTGAGGCTTGAGCTTGGCTTCAGGGATTTCGGGATTACAAGCAAAATGGGTGTATCATAGAAGTTGGGAAATTGCCCTCATCCTCTCTCTTTCGTTTTCTAGGGACTTTTCTCAGGTTTTATCCCTTCAGTCCCCCTCCTTGAGCTTGAATTAGATTAGTATTTATAGAGAACGGGAGGAGGTCAAGTCTAAATTCGCTCAGTTACAGTGCCTGGAGTTCCATAGAGATTTTTCTTACAAATAAGCAAAGATTCTTTAAAGGGGTTGACATGATGAACGGTGGATCTTTGGAGTTTAGTCATGAAAACTGATGTGTAACTAAGTTATAGTTTTCCAAGTCCGGGAATGGTGTTTGATCGGACGTTAATGTTGACCTAAAAGTTGTTATTTGTCCTGTGGATTGTCAGATGAGGGTATTTTGAGGTTTGGAAATTCTCAAGTTAATTTGGTTGTGTTTCTGAGTTTTTGAAGTCTAAGAGGAGGGTATAAAGAGGTAGGTGAAGGGACCGAGCAAAAATTGGGTGCTAACACCCTTACAACCCAATTCTTTTATCTTTCCTTACATTGTTGAGAGTTAGGGTTGTACACAGGTCAGTTTGGTTCGGTTGCATGCAATTTTGTCTATCGAACTGAATAACTCAGGTTAATTGTTATGATAACCAAAACCGATTAGAAGATACATAAAACTGGCTTGTAATAAGGATTATCAGGTGGTCGGTTTATTCGGTTTCAACCGAGTTAAGACCTTTTTGTTTTGGTTGGATTTGGGCCCATAACTCAAGAAACTTTTATCTGTTCTTTGTCATAAATACATCTCAAAGCTGAAACCTGATGGTGGGCATAAAGAGTTGCTAGCCTTGGAAACATTCTTTTTTAAGTGCAATTGTACAAGCATTGAGATTATTCATGTAATAAATGCATTCCAAAATAAAAAAGGTGATCTTTCAAATCGAGTTATTGTTAAAAGCATACATTGATAGAAGAAAAATAATAAAATTAGATATTAAATATAAAATCAATGGGTTATTATTGTTCTACCAGCATATTGCACATCCTATCATGCCTAAGGGCTAGGGCTTAGGTTTTAGACTTTACTTGAAAACTTTCATAAATAATACAAATAGCTTTCATAAATAGAAAAACGAGTTGATTAAACCTCAAATAAGCATGTTCTCAAGTTAGATTGGGTTGGTTTTGGTTTTCACATGTAAAAACCGCAAACCGAACAAAACTCTTGGTTTGTTCTAGTTTAAGAACCGAAACTAACCAATACCTCTTAAAAACCGACAAAATTTGGTTGGATCAGATCGGCTTGATCAGTTTGATTGTCATTGTGAACAGCCCTACCGAGAGTAAATCAAATTGGAGAAGGTGACCACCGCAAATTCTGGCAAGCGGAGAGTTCACCCTCTAGTGAGTTTAAGTACGAAGGCGAAGGGGAGTTCTGGAGGACCCACAGAGAACAATATTTGAAAGGGGATGATGTTTTCCCTTGGTAAGAGATCTAGAAATAAAACACTTCACACAATAACTGCGAATCTGTGAAGCAGAAATCAATAACCAATGACTCAACACAAAATCTAGTCACATTCAAAAAGATATGAGCAAAACCAAAGTCAGAAAATGGCAACCAAAAAGATATGGACAAAACCAAAGCCACCATTAGGTTTAGAGGTAACAATGATCGGGATTTGATCTGTGGTTCTGCCATAGATTTAGAGAAGATGAAAGGAAGTCACTGGGGTCCTCTCAAACAGTCCGTGCAGCAAAAGAATCATTGGGAATGGAAAAACTAGATATCATTTATCTCAGTGAAACCAAATGCTCTTTAAGAAATTGTCAAAAAAAGTTTAGGAATCTTGATCTTTAGAGTTGTTGGGATGTGGACTCGACTAGGCTATCAGGTGGTCTATCTCTTTTTTGGAAAAATGATTTAAATATGAAAGTAGGGGTAGTTGATCAAAATTTAATTCATGGAAAGATTGTTAGAGAGGATGATCTGGTTTGGTAGTGTACTTTTGTCTATGGGGAGGCAGATAGGAGGAAAAGAAAAAAATTACAAAAAATGTCAAAGTTTGCTGATATGTCCACTGGCCCTTGAGCCTATGTGGTGATTTTAATATGGCTTTCCACTTTGATGAGAAAGAGGGAGGAAGACGATATAGGTGGAGTTATATTAGATACTCAAGCAATGGGGTCTTTTGGAGATCCCCTTTTATGGTCCTAGATTTACTTGGAACAACAAGAGGGATGGGAAAGAAAATATTAAAGTAAAATTGGATAGGAGCCTGTGTAATTTGGAATGGCAGAACATTTTCGAAAATTCTAGGGTCCATTCCTTAGAGGTTCATGGTTCTGACCATATTCCTATATGCTTAGATTTAAATCCAAAAGAGAAAAGAAAAGGAGGCCTTTCAGGTTTGAAGAAATGTGGTTAACCCATGAGTAGTGTGAGAAGGTAATTGAAGAATCATGGAAAGAGGATGAACGAAATAGAGGAAATTTCTCCAAGAAATGCATAGCTCTAAGTGCAACACTGAAGAAGTGGAATAAGATTGTGTTTGGCAAGGTTCAACATGAAATAGAAAAAGTAAAAAATATTCTTAACATTGAAAAATCAAGGAAAGGGTTAGACTTTAGCAACCAAAAGGTAAAGTATCTAGAGAAGGAGTTGGACCTTATTTTAGAAGATAAGAAATTATGTGGGCCCTAAAGTCAAGAATTAAATGGTTAAGGGAGGGGGATAGAAACACTCGGTTCTTTCATACTGCAACCATTAGGAAAAGAGCCAGAAATTCAATCCAAAAAAATTAAAGATGAGGCAGGAATTTGGGTAGAAGGATATGAAATTATAGAGAAAGTTTTGTTAAATAATTTAAATGAAATCTTCTCTTCATCCAACACTACAAATGTTAAAGAGGTTCTGGAAGGAGTTACAGTCTTAATTATTGAGGAAGAAAACTTAAAGCTTCAGAGACTTGTGATAGAGGAAGAAATAGAAACTGTCCTATTCCAAATGGCTCTGAGAAATAAAAACTGTCCTGTGCCATATCACATCTGTCCCTTGAACAGACTTCATCATATGAAACAAAACCTTTGAACAACCAATTGCATCAAATCTCAACCTTAAAGTCCTTGATTTCACCATCCATCCATCAAAGATTCCATTTTGATGAACCAGATGCTATGATTAATAGCAACAATTCAAATTTTAACCTTAAATTCCTTGATTTTTCCATCCACCCATGAAAGATTTCATTTTTGACGAACTAGACACTATGACAAACCCACAATCCAAATACCCAAGACATGATGAAAACCTTCATCAACTTCTTAATCGATTATCCGTCAAATTTCAAATCTCAAAAGAACCATTTCACCCTTCATTTAAAAAGATTTCAAATAGACCATTTTATTGGTGGTCACTCTCTAAATTCAAGATCTTCATCGTAACATATAATCTAACACCTTCAAACCCATCAAAACCTTCATCAACTCCCCGATCGCCCGTCCACCGAATTTTAGACCTAAAGTTCTCATTTTTCCCATATTATGAAAAAGATTAAGATTTGAGCCCTTTCATCGTTCGCTACTCCCAAAATCATAAATCTACATCATAACACTTCTTCTAAGGCCTCCAAACCTTACCAAATCCTTCCTCAACCTCCCGATTGACCCATTTGCCAAATTTCAGACCTAAAGCTCTCATTTTCCCCCTACGGAAAAGATTCCACTTTAAGCCCTCTTGTTACCTACTACTCTTGGAGTCACAAATCTGTATCCTAATACATCTCCCAAGACCTCCAAACCTTACTAATTCCTTCTTAAAACTCTCATTGACTACCTATTAAATTTTAGCACTTGAAATATCCATTTTACCTCTTCATCTCACAAAGATTCCATTATAAGCCTTTCCATTGGTCGGACCACCCATACCTTAAATTTCCTCGATTTGACCACTCATCAAATCTTATCAATTCATGCAAGACATTCAGAAATCTGGTCCTACAAAATTTCAATGTAAAATTCCTCGATTTGCCCATCCATTGAACGAACATTCCAAACATTTTCATTGGTCAGACCACCTATACCTTGAGTTCACCTACTTTGAACACATTTGAACCGATCACACCCTGCCAATTCATCCAGGACACTTGGAAATACCATCCTACAAAATTTTAACTCAAAATTCCCCGATCTGCCCATTTATTGAACAAAGATTTCATTCTTATATTTTTCATGCATCAAATTTCTCGTACTGCAAATTCCCTCTACCCGAACACGTTTGAACCAATCAAATCTTGTCAATTCATCAAGGACACTTAGAAATAACATCCTACAAAATTTTGACTTAAAATTCCTCCATCTTCCTGTCATCAAATAAAGATTTTATTCTAAGCATTTTTATTGGTTGGACCACCCGTACCTCAAATTCCCTAGACCCGATCACATTTGAACTGATCAAATCTTATCAATAAATCCAAGACACTCAGAAATCTGATCTTGCAAAATTTCAACTCAAAATTCCTCGATCTGCTGCCCATCCACTGAATGAAGATTCTATTCTGGGTTTTCTCGTGCGTTGGATTGCTTGTACCATAAATTTCCTCGATTCGAACACGTTTAAACCGATCAAACCATGCCAATTTGTCCAAGCCCATTAGAAACACCATCCTGTCAAATTTCAGCTCAAAATTCCTCCATCAAATAAAGATTCTATTTCAAGCATCCTTATTGGTTGGATCACTTGTACCTCGGATTCCCCCAATCTGAGCACATATGAACCAACCAAACCCCACAAATTCATTCAGTCCCCTCAGAAAACCTCATACTCATACTGTTAAATTTCAACCCAAAATTCTTCCACTTACTCCTCCATTAAACAAAGGTACCATTTTGGGCTTTTCCGTTATTCAGAATGATCGTAGCTAAAATTCCCTTGATTCAAGCACCGTTAGGCCAATCTGACCCCACCAATTGATCTGGAATGCCAAAGAGCCCTACCCTATCAAATTTCATCAAAAAATACCCCCGTTTACCCTTTTTGATCGAATTGACCAAAATGCCCTTAAACTTCACAAATTACGAAATTGCCATTACACCGCAATATAAAAGCCAACCCAAACATTTTACTATTTACATTGGTCTCAAAACACTCGGCACATAGCAACAACCAGCGGTGGCAACCATTCCTCCGTTTTCTCTTCCTCATCCTCTCTCTCTTTCTCAAATCCCTTCACCCCTCCATTTTCCTCTCTTTCCCGTGGTCGTCGCTACAACTCTTAGCAACGATGGTAACTCTTCTTGAATCCTTTTCTCCCTGTCTCTTGATATCCTTCGTATTTTTTTCTCTCCTTTTGTTCTTTCTCCTCGTAGTTGTCCACAACCATCTCCCCTCCTTACATTCTCCCAGTTGGAGTTCACATCTGTGCCCCACTAGGGGGTGCCCCACAATGTCCTACAGCACATCCCCGCCATGTATTGGAAACCTCCCAATGATAGTACCGGAAATGATGATATCATCATTGGGAGATGTTCTCAATACATGGCAGGGATGTGTTGTGGGACGTTGCGGGGCGCAGATATGAACTCTCCCGGTTGCTCCCTCTATCTCATTTTTCCCGTCCCCAGCTTTCCACGGCACAAAAATCTGTTTGGTGTAGCCTCCCCTCTCTATTCACCGCTACAACAACCGAAACAGAGCACAGCATTCCATGGCTCCTCTATCTTTGGCCAATCTTTGTAACTGATGAGAATCAAAGTTGTCAACCGGTCAGATGAGAACCAAATAGATTTTAGTAAATTCATGAAACTATAAGAAGTATTTTAGTAAATGATCCTTTCTATTATTTAACTTTTGTTTAAATCAATAATTCTGTGTATGAATTAACTTGTCTATTGTATTTTTGGCTTGAATATCCATAACTAAAGACAACTTAACATCATACCTTGATCTATTCATTGTGTTAGAAATCTGTTAATTTCTCTCATGTAAATTGATGTCCGGTGGATTAATTGGGATTTTTTGTAGTATACTGAGTTTGGTTATGAGGCCGAATCACTTCCATCATGCATTGGTAGTGATTTTTTTTAGAAAAGTACAGATAAAGATTCCTGAATTTATCCAGTGCATACCTATAAACATTCAAAATGCATTGATAGTAATTTCTCTCATGTAAATTGATGTCCGATGGATTAATTGGGATTTTTTGTAGTATACTGAGTTTGGTTATGAGGCCGAATCACTTCCATCATGCATTGGTAGTGATTTTTTTAGAAAAGTACAGATAAATATTCCTGAATTAATCCAGTGCATACCTATAAACATTGAAAATGTCAAAACCCTCCACTTTATACATTAAAACCTGTTTGTGAATTGGCATCAATTGCGAGTTGGCACCTACCCCAACTGTACTTTGGGCCTAAAAATTCTGACCCTGTGCTAAACCATCATTCTCCCTTTTTTATGTGATGAATTTTTTTGTATTGTCTTGTTGAGTTTTGAAAAGGTGAGGATATAATGATTGTCATTAGCCTTAATGCTTATTTAATGGGTAGAAACCATGGTTTTAAAAAATGACTCGGAAATAGAATCGTTCTGGCCACTGGTTTCTGAGTCAACGGTTTGACCGTTCAGTTCGAACAGACCGTCTGTTCTGACAATAAAAAGTAAAAAAATAAAAAATGAAAAACTATTGAATAGGTTGACGGTTCGATTGCCCGGGTTAATGGATTGTTGACCGATTCAACGATTTTTTGCTAGGGACCGAGTTTGAGGTAAAATAGAACTAGTTGCTTGAATAATTTATGGGCCAAACAGTCCGACCATCCGAGTCAAAAACAGTTCGAAAACCATGGTTACGACTATGTTGATCGATGTCATTTTAATTGTAGGAATGATTCCCATCTTGTGGGGTAATGATTATTTTCTTCTTAGATGGCTGATTAACTCCTTCCGTCCTATTAATTAATAAATAATTTCTATAGTTTTTTTTTCATCTTTCTTTCTTTCTTATGTGTAATTCTATAGGACGATGGAAAACAATTTGTCAGGCACTGAACCACTATCATTCCCGTTCATGTATATATCATTCATTTTAGTTAGATCAAGTTAATTTCTCTATTCTCTCATTTTTAAAAAGTTCTGTTTTATCATAGTAATGTTCTTTTTTATTTTATCTCATCCCTTTTATTTTCTTTGCTATATAATTGTCATTTTGTATTTTGCTACAATGCACATCTATTGATAAGAGCTTGTACATTAGTGTATGTTTTTGGACTTCCCATATGGGCACCACCTATTAGGGCTGTTCACGGGTTGGGTTGGGTCGGTTTATTGAGGTTTTTCCAATGACCCAATTTGGACGAATTACCTGAGATGGAAATCGAAATCGGCCCAGTGTTAAGCAAAACCGACCTGGTCGATTTGAGTCGGGTTAGATCGGTTTGGGTCGGTTTCGACTCTAAGTTCATCCATGCCCCTCATGGCCACCTAGTTTTCTGGAAATATATTTAAAACTGAAATATGTATAATGTATTTTAGAAATATATATATATAAACAAAAATATACATACAAATATATTGAAATATATATTTTCTGGAAATATATATCTGACATATTTCATAATATATATTTTTTAGATATAGATATTGGAACATATATTTTCAGATATTTCAGTTTTTAGTTAAGTAGGAACTAAGTCGGTTCGGTTCGGGTCAGTTTTGGTTTTCACACAAGAAAACCGAAATCGACCCGAACCATCGGTTTATGAATTTGTACAACCCGAAACCGACCGGTGCTGATGAAAACTCGGCTGACTCAGGTTGGATTGGTCCGGGTTGGTCGGTTTGGTCGGGTTGGGCCTTCTAATGAACAGCCCTACCACCTATTGGAAATGGGAGAGAGGTGTTTAATCCAGTAATTCCTTTCCTTTCCTATCCAAGTTTTATCAAGACTGGTTGGATCGTTACCTAGGGTTTGGAATTTCTATCAAACAAAAACTATTTTAAACATAAAAATCGGAGGTCCCATCACCTCAATTTCTTTCAAATGATGGGTGACAACTCCAAATCAATCCTAAGTGAACCGTTTTTCCAAGTTTACACCTTCATAAAGGAAAATTCTGCAATCTCCTCTTTGCCTACGGTGCAAGCGTGAAAATGAAACAATGATGCATGCACTGTTTCATCTGGTTTAGTTTGGGGTTAGGCTTGACGGTAAATCAATTAGCTAGATAGCTTCCAAAATTTTGTGAGTTGGTTTGCAAAGACTATTAACTCTGATCTGTCAGGCCACATGGAGACGATTATCAACCTAGTCATTAGTTTATGGGTGTTATGGAAGGACAGGAATAAGTTATATTTTGAAAATTCTACTTCTAGCCCATTATCTGTAATTAATGATATGAATAGGTGGACAACAGAGACATCTTTGCAGCAGAAATCGGGAAACTTTTCAACTGAGGGTCATCAAGACCCATCTTTTTTGTGCTGGTGCCCTCCTATTGACAGATTTGTCAAGATAAACTTGGATGGAGGTTTTAAGTTTCCAAATAAAGCATCCATCATTGCGAGAGATTCGAATGGTTCCTGCTGCTGGGCAGCCTGTGAATCTCTTACAGCTAGCTCCCCTTTAGAAGCTAAAGCTTTAGCCATGTTGGAAGCGGTAAAAGCAGCCAAAAGGAAATGTCTTCAGTGGGTCTTTTTTGAATCTGATTGCAAGCAATTAATCTCCTATCTTAGCAGTGCCTCTCCCTTCTATGACAAAGACTTAGTTTAAATCAAAGAAGATTTGACAAGTTTATGTGAAGGTCAGGAGGTCAAGTTTTTGTGGTGCCCTACAAGTGTTAATGTTGCTGCCCATGAGCTAGCAGTTGGAGGGTGTTATCTACGAGTTTGAGTTGTTTCTTAGTAGTCTTGGTTAGGAGAGCCCAGCCCAAGTTTGGACGGATTCAGCCCAATAGAAACTGAAGTCTGTCCTATGGAGTTGCGCAAGTCCAACATCTCTTCAGGTTAATTAGGTCTTGGCTAGGCTCATATCCACTAATCCTAGACTTGGCAATCTTGACCCTAATCCATTTGACCCACCCCACTCACCTTGGAACTCACCTAAACCCACCCAATCTATTGGTGGGTCAATATGGGTCGAGTAACCCATTAGGGTCAATGGAAAAGGGTCAGAGTGGGTTGAGTCAAGGGTACCCATTAGAGTTAGGATGGGTTGAGTCACGGTAGTCAAGATGGGTTGGGTCAAATTCAACTCTATCTATACTCGCCAAATCTTAAAAATTAGAAGTTGCAATGATTTGAACTCATATCTCCTATCATGGCCACATCTCATTAGACTTCCAAACCACTATGCCACATTTCATTTTAATATTAAAAGTGAAATAAAATAGATTTTATTAACTTTCATGTTAACATGCAATTTTTATACAAAAGCACTTTCACAAAAGCAATTTTATGAAAATGACTTCTATGAAAGCAATTTTATAAAAGTACTTTTATACGAAAGCGCTTTTATAAAAGTACTTTTATATGAAAGCACTTTTATAAAAGTACTTTTATAAAATACTTTTACACGAAAGCACATTTATAAAAGTACTTTTACACAAAAGCACTTTATGAAAGTGCTTTTCTAAAAACACTTTTATGAAAGCATAAAAGAACTCTTATAAAAACACTTTTAAAAACGTACTTTTACACGAAAGCACTTTTATTAAAGTACTTTTGTGAAAGCATAAAATCACTTTTATAAAAGTACTTTTACACAAGCACTTTTATAGAAGTACTTTCATAAAAGTATTTTTGTGAAAGCACTTTTATAAAAGGTTTGCATTTTTGCATTTTCTGCAATTTTTTTGGTATTTTCTGCATTTTTTGCAATTTTTTGGTATTTTTCTACATTTTCTAAAATTTCCTGGTATTTTTTGCATATTTTCTGATTTTTTTCTGCAAAAGTTTTGAATTTTCTATACTTTTTTAGTTTTTTTTGTATTTTTCGTATTTTTTGGTATTTTTTGTATTTTTCTATAAATTTTTTGTTTTTTTTTGCATTTTTTGCATTTATCTATAAGTTTTGCATTTTTAGGTATACAGGTTGAACTAACTCATTTTTTTCACATGGCAGTCTTGAGAGAGATTATTCTCTCAAAATTTATTATTTTGGGTATACGGGCCATCCCGACCCATTTTTGTATTTCTAAGTAAGGGTAGGTGGGTTAGTATGGGCGAGGGTGGTTAAGGGTCAATATGAATGGATCAAGTGAGTCAATATGGGTGGGTCAGGATGGGTTAGGGTTAAGGTGGATTATGACCCTTTAACAAGGATTGATGATGGGTTATGGTGGGTTAATATGGGTGGGTTGGTATTCAACCCTTACCCAACCCAACTCAACCCACCCATTTGCCTCCCCTAACTATTCCAGTGCATGAATCTGGGATGACCTCACCCGGATATAGGTTAGCTCAATGCCTACCTTTATTTTAGGTTGTTTTTGGTTTCAATATAAAAGAAAGAGAGAAAATAGAAAGTTGAGGAAAAATAATTAATTAAGGAATTTCACAAAATTTGTTAGGACCTGGAACTTCCCCTCAATTTCCTGCTTCTCTTTTATTTTCTGTCAAACAAAACATAGCCTTATACTCGATTGAACCACTTGTTAAGCAAATCCTATACACAATATATTAGTATAAAATATTAGTGGGCCCTGTGCGATTAATGGGAAAAAGATGTTAGGGTCTATTGTACTTAAAACTTATTGCTCTATGGGGCTACACAATCTGGGGGAAAAGATGGTAATTTTCTCTATCTCTGTCGAGTATCTGGCCTCCCCGACCAAGCGGGGATGGGGATGGTTTTAATAGGAAAACCCAATTAGAGATGGGGATGGGGATGGGGAGTGAAGTCTAGACCCCGCCTTGACCCCGATTATATAAATTAAATATATGTGTATTTATATTATATTAAATATATAATATTATTTATACTATATATATATATATATTTAAAATACCATTTGCATTTTAATTTTCCTTTATTTTAAATAAATATTTTTTTTGAAAATGAACTTTTAATTACAAAATTTTGGGATTTAGGTTCCTAATGGGGAACCCATCTCCATCGGGGATTGGGGATACAACCTAAATTTTTTCCCAATGGGGGTCGGGGTTAGAGACGGGAATTAATTTAGAACTCAGGATTGGGACGGGGAGTATGATCCCCACTCCAAACCTACCCATTACCATTCCTAACGGGGGGGTCATCCCACAAACCCATAGTATCCCCCAAACCCATGAATATAGTTCCAATAATTATGGTAATTATAAATGTAGTATCCAATACTTATGAAATTATTCAAATTATTTATTTGGCTAATTGGAAGTTTTATAATTTAACTTTCACTAAATTAAACTACCAAAATCAGTAATTTTTAGTGATTAAAATACCAAAATCACAAATTATTGCTCAAAATTTATAGAAAATATCAATATTACAGAAAATATAAAAAATGAATTTATATTTATTGAAATTAATTTCCACTAAATGATCAATTATTGAAAGTTTTTAATTATTATCTAATAATATCATTAAATATTAATAAATTGACTAAAATTACTGAAAATAGCAATAACTACTTATTTCTAAAATGTTACTGGTAATTTCAAAATTATTGAAAATGTAAAAATAAATTTATATTTATTGAAATAAAAATTTCAATGAAAAATTATCAATAACTAAATTTGTATTTATTAATATTTGATTAATTATCAATTTTCAGTAATAATTGATTTCAATAATTAATTTTCAATTTTTTTAAATTAAATTACCAAAATCAGTAATTTTCATCATGTTATTTTTAGTAGTTAAATTTTCCAATTTACCAAAACTAAAAAAATGATATTTTAGGTATTGATATTTATTGAATAATATTCAATAATATTAGTAATTATTGAAAATGTTAAAACCATTTTACAAATTAATTTAACCACGCTTTTTGGTTTTTGGATGGTTTTATTGGGCATGTGTTTGGTGAACATGAGAGAGAGAGAGAGAGAGAGTTGGAGTGGGATTATAATGAAGAAGAGAAGCTGCCACATGACTACATGGAAGGGCTGGGTATTAGGCAAGTTTCCATTTATGTGGATTGGAAGAGATTATAGCAAAAGATTAGAGAGAGAGGTTACAGGAAAAGATTTCCTAAGTTAATGGGGCAAAAATGAGAGATTGCCATGCCATGTGGCAACTCCATGGGATTCTAGAGGGAATCTTAATGGGCAAAGAGAGGCCATGAGGTAGCAAGCTCTACTTTAGTATATATATAGATACCTGCTAAGCAAATCCTATGCACAATATATTAGTACAAAATATATTGCATCTCCACTAATGCGAGTGTATGGAAAGCACAAATGAGTTGAATAAAAATTCTGATTTATTTATTTTTTCAAGTTTTAATCCATTTTGTTTGCTTCTAGCATGAATGAAGTGAAACAAAACCTAAGGTTCTGTTTGGAAGGAGTATAAATACAAACATATAGAGTACAAAACCTTGTATTTTGTATGTATTTGTACTCTTTCCAAACTGAGCCTAAAGAAAAGCAAGGTAAAGTTGAAAGCAAAAACCAACCACTATTACTTGTTAAAAAGTAATTTTTTTTTATGGGGATGGTTTAAATTTAAAAAAAAAATCCATTTAAAGCTAAGTTGATATATGTTTCTCTTCTTCAAAAATTCATCTAAAAGTGCATTATTTTAGCTAATGCATATGCTAGACCTGATCCGATCCGGATATCATAGATGGTGATCGATCAGTAAAGGATGTTGGTTATATAGGTTGGATGGGATTGGATTCTTTTGGATTGGATAGGGTAATCCGAATTCGATCCAATTGAAAATCAGATTAGATCATGATTCAGTCCATTTACACACTATTTTAGAACTTAGCACAATTCTTTAAGCATCATGACCATAAAAACAAAATAGCCACATAAATTGTAGTTTCAAAAAAGCAAAAATTAGAATTATTCAGAATGAAATTTAAGAATAAGAATTGAAACCCTTTATTATTTGATTCCCTATTTCTGGTGTAAATAAAGGTTCAATTATGATATGGGGAAAACATACAGCAAATGAGCTGGTATCATAAAAGAGATGACCAATCAAGTGGTATTAATCAAAATTTATGAGATGCTTTAATTGGTCAAAACTCTTCTGCTACCATGTCTTTCCAATTTCATAAATTTTCCCTAATTTCAAAAACCTTCCTTTGATCACATTTAAAGAGTTTCCTTGATCAGTGATGGGGCAGAAGATTTCCATATCATCACTCTTCTTTACATGAGATTCTCCCCTTTATGCTGTAAATCTCTTTTGGCTTTGATATGGTAACGATAGGTGGACATGATTCTTAATGCTTCTTGGAATTCCAGTTATTTTATTTCTTATAGAATCCCTTTTTCTAACTAATTAGAGGGAAGAAACCAGATGTATACAATCTATTTGGTAGACAGCAATCGTCTGCACTAATACCACTGTATTCAGCCTGAAGTATCTCTGTTTGGGTGATTGGCCTTTTAATTTTCTTCCTAGTATTGTGTTATATATGACGATCATTGAAGCTTGGATCTTAAGAAAGAGTTAAAAATTTATTTTTTGGTTTGCATAAAAATAATTATCATTTATTGCAAACATTGCCATATTTTAGGTTTATATCCAATTCACCCTTTCTAAGATCTTATAACGAGAACCAACATTTGGATATAGGGCTGTTAATGGGTCATTGACTGATCACAAAATCGACTCAACCCAACCAATTATATAGGGTTTGGGTCTGTATTATGTGCCCATACCAATGTTTTCAAACCACGGTTGACCCCATTGGTCAAACTGTCTGAACTATCATCAGCCCATAATTGTGGGTCTGGTTTAGTCAAGACCTGTTAGATGGTAAAAAACTGTTTGATTTGACTGGTTCGACCATTGATCCATTTGATCTGGTCAAAAACTGTTTTTGACTCGATCGGTTTGAACCTGTGACTTGCAACCCGGAGGCAAAAATGGTTCAGCCTCCAGGTTGGTTTTTAAAACATTATAATTGAGTCGGGATCAATTTTGATTTGGTTTGGGACTGATCCTACACATTTACTTGTCGATTTGGGATTAGATATACCCTAATCTGAACCAAATCAGATCCATCACCAACACTATTGGGTAATGGAACCAATGATAACACCCCGAGTTGATCATAAAATACATGGGGCTCATTATAAGAGGTTGAGTAGTTGTGGGTCTCGTGTATTCTGTGATGGGTGTGAGGCATTATCATTGGTTTCCACCAGTCGGGATGAGCTGGAGACAAAATCATACACACCCGACTGAACTACCTATCACAGTTGAACACGCCAGTGCTCACTGTGTACTCCATCTGAGATCCAATGATGGAGGCCCATCCCAAGGCCCATCTCACCCCTAGGGGCGGCAGCCCCTAGGATAAGGTCAAGAGTCCAAGATAAGTCAAGAAAGGATAATAGGATAATTCAAGATCCATAAGACTCTTCCAAGACTCCAAGACTTATCAAGAATCCAAGATTATCAAGACTCTTCCAATATTAGCAAGAATTCAAGACTCCAATCAAGATCCAACAAAGACTCCAAGAAGCATCAAGAAATCCAAGACTCCCAGATTCATGCATAAGGAGAGCTAGGGAGATCGGACGGTGGAAGATCAAGCCCAAGAATTCCAAGAGGGTTCGACCTTATCAAGACAGCCCAAGAGGATCAAGATCAAGATCAAGACTCATGTTCTTTCCTAGTTCTTTTACAATTCCCAAATGTATTATAAATACTGCTATTTTCCCAAAGTTATTCATCAATTCATAATTCAGATTTTCAGAATTTCTTCAAGTTCTCTTCTTCCTATTTTCGCCACCTTTTCTCTCTCCTAGAGAAATCGGTGTTTTTCGCTAGGTGCTAGCGAACGCCCGGTGCTTGCGTCGCCAGCTCCGGTTCTCATTGTTTCCACGCTGCGTCAGGTGGTATCAGAGCAGGGAATTCACCCAGTCATGTCCAACCCAGACGGTAGCAGTCGCAACCCACCCCGTGATGGAGATCAGGGGTTCCCAGCTGTTTGGAGAGCAATCGAAGAGCAGCGTACAGCCACACGTAACATCGAACGGCAGTTGGTAGAGGTGACTGAACAACTGCAAACCTTGTTACGGGAGGTTGTCCCACGAATCCGGGAAAATCCACAGCAGATTGTAGGAGACGACCACGACAGACCACCCATCGCTACTGCGTCCCGACGCCCAGTTCTTGACGACGACAGTGATGATGATTTCGAATTTGGTGGTGCTCTAGTTCTTCCCGGCAACGACAGAAACGGTAGAAATTGGCACAATCAAGGTAATTTCAACCCCCGTAGGAATAATGATGAATTTAAACTCAAAGTAGATATTCCTACTTTTAGTGGAGATCTTGGTATAGAGGGACTTCTAGATTGGATCACAGAAGTCGATAGGTTTTTTGATTACATGGAAATACCAGAGGAACGAAGGGTAAAATTAGTAGCTTTCCGATTAAAGGGAGGCACATTTGTTTGGTGGGAACGGATGAGAGAGACCCGGATGAGAGAAGGAAGGGGTCCTGTTCGAACCTAGAGGCGCATGAAACAATTAATCAGAGGTAGATTTTTTCCTCCTGACTATGAACAATACATGTTTGAATCTTATCAGAGGTGTGCGCAGGGTTCTCGTAGTGTTAATGAATATACATCTGAATTTTTGAGATTAGCTGAAAGAAATCAATTATCTGAAAGTGATAACCAGCAGGCAGCCCGTTATCTAAGCGGTTTAAGACCGTCTATCAGAGATAAAGTTGGTGTACAGATGGTTCTTAGTGTGCAGGAAGCAAGGAACCTAGCCTTGAAAGCAGAATTAATGTTCCAGGACAAGGCACGGAGTGATAATTATCGCCGGTACAGTGGGAGCGACAATAGACCGGCAACTGTCGACAGGAACAAATCAGTTCCGGCAGTACAACCTTCTCACCCGGCAAGTACAAGTAACGCCGGTAAGGCTACTACAGGAGGACATACTTGAGGTAATCCTTCCAACCCTCCTAAACCCAGTAACCCTTATGCAAGGCCTGCTCCTATTAAATGTTTTAAATGTAATGAGGTTGGGCATAAATCCAGTGACTGTCCCAGGAGGAAGGCAGTTAATATGGTAGAAAGGGAGGAGGAAGAAGATATTGAGGAGGAAGTATGTTGTGGACCTGATGGGGAGGATGAAGAGGGTCCATATGAACATGAGGAGTATACTTGTGTGGTAAGAAAATTGATGTTGTCCCAGAAAAATAAAGATAGTTCTCAAAGGCACAGATTATTTCGTACCAGATGTACTGTCAAGGGAAAATTATTTAATTTAATTATTGACAGTGGTAGTCTGGAAAATATTATTTGCAGGGATGTCATCCAACAATTACAGTTGATTCCTGAAAAACATCCCAACCCATACACAATTGGGTGGATCAAGGAAGGAGGCGGCGTACGAGTATAAGAACGCTGCAAGGTACCTTTTTCAATTAGTAAGTACCATGATGAAGCATATTGTGATATTGTAGATATGGATGCTTGCCATATTTTGTTAGGGAGGCCTTGGTAATTTGATACAGATGCAAGGCACATGGGTAGGAAGAATACCTACCAACTTGAAAAAGAAGGTACACGTTATACTTTGTTACCCATAGCAGAAAAAAGTATTACAAATACTCCAAAGGCACATGAAAAGAATTTCTTTACCATCACCCATCATCATGCTGAATTTGTTAAAGAATGTAAGGATACTCATGAGAAACATTTGTTAGTAGTAAAAGGAGAAGATGTTAATGATGAAAATACAATTCCAGTTGAAATACAAGGACTACTGGATGAATTTAATGATGTAGTTCCAGAGGAGTTACCAAATGGACTCCCTCCCATGAGAGATATACAGCACCATATTGATTTTGTCCTAGGTGCTAGTCTACCTAACCTCCCACATTACAGGATGAGTCCTAAGGAGAATGAAATCTTACAGGAAAAGGTAGAAAAATTATTGAAAAAGGGACACATTCAAATCAGCATGAGTCCTTGTGCAGTACCTGCCTTATTAACACCTAAGAAGGATGGCAGTTGGAGAATGTGAGGGCCATTAACAAGATCACCATTGGGTACAAATTTCCCATTCCTAGGCTAGACGACATGCTGGACCAACTAAGCGGAACTGTAGTTTTCTCAAAAATAAATCTCAGGAGTGGATATCATCAAATCAGGATCCGTCCCGGAGATGAATGGAAGACAACCTTCAAGACTAGAGATGGCTTGTTCGAGTGGTTAGTCATGCCCTTTGGACTAACCAACGCACCCAGCACTTTCATGAGGCTGATGAACCAGGTATTGTGCCCCTTCATTGGTAAATTTGTGGTAGTCTATTTTGATGATATTTTGATATACAACAAGTCTATCACTGAGCATGTGGGACATATTAGGGAGGTCCTGAAAACATTGAGGGAAAATAAATTATATGCTAATTTGAAGAAATGCATCTTTATGAATGATAATTTATTATTCCTGGGATTTATTATAAGCAAGGATGGTGTGAAAGTAGATGAGGAAAAGGTGAAAGCCATTAGGGAATGGCCGACCCCATCCATTGTCACAGATGTCAAGCGATTTCATGGGTTGGCAACCTTCTATAGGCGTTTTATTAAGAATTTTAGTAGTATCATGGTTCCCATTACTGAATGCTTGAAAAAGGGAAAATTTCAATGGGGAGAAGAACAAGAGCAAAGTTTTGCTCTCATAAAAGAAAAGTTATGTACTGCTCCTGTTCTTGCCTTGCCAGATTTTAATAAATTATTTGAAGTTGAATGTGACGCCAGTGGAGTTGGCATAGGGGCTGTATTGTCCCAAGAGAAAAGACCCATTGCTTTCTTTAGTGAAAAAATTATGTGAAGCCAGGAGAAAGTGGTCTACTTATGACAAAGAGTTTTATGCTGTGGTTAGAACCCTGAAAACATGGGAACACTATTTGATTGCAAAAGAATTTGTTCTCTACACTGACCATCAAGCCCTAAAATATCTTAGTGGGCAAAAGCAATTAAGAAGTGGTTTACATGCCAGATGGTCTGCTTTCCTAGACAAGTTCCCATATAAAATTGTGTATAAGACAGGACAGCAAAATAAAGTGGCTGATGCACTTAGTAGGCGTGTAGCTCTCATCAAGACCCTCAGCGTTGAGATTGTGGGTTTTGAGTGCCTAAAAGACTTATATGCCCAAGATGAAGACTTCCAATAGGTATGGGAGAAATGTGTGAATAAGCAGTCAGCAGAAGACTTCTTTATTTATGACGGGTTCCTTATGAAAGGGGAACAGCTGTGTATCCCTTGCACCTCCCTCCGCGAAAAGATCATCAGGGATTTGCATGGGGGTGGACTAGCAGGACACTTGGGAAGGGACAAAACAATAGAAGCTGTTAAGGGGCGATATTACTGGCCGAAATTGAGAAGGGACGTATCTACCATCGTAAGCAGGTGCTATGTTTGTCAGACAACTAAGGGACAAACCCTGAACACAGGCCTCTACATGCCTCTACCCGTTCCTACTGCTATATGGGAAGACTTGTCCATGGATTTTGTGCTAGGCTTGCCAAAGACCCAGAGGAACATGGACTCCGCCTTCGTGGTGGTTGATAGGTTCTCAAAAATGGCTCACTTCCTCCCATGCAAGAAAACAGCAGATGCATCCGCAACAACCAAATTATTTTTCAGGGAGATTGTTTGCTTACATGGGGTACCCAAGACCATCACTTCAGATCGTGACACACGGTTCCTCAGTCACTTTTGGATGACCCTGTGGAAGATGTTTGATTCATCACTTAATTTCAGTAGTACAGCCCATCCGCAGACAGATGGACAAACAGAAGTGGTAAATCGAACCTTAGGGAATTTAATTCGCAGCATATGCCGAGAACGGCCGAAACAGTGGGACTTCGCCATAGCCTAGGCTGAGTTCGCCTATAGCAATGCAGTACATAGTTCTACAGGCAGATCCCCATTCTCCATTGTGTACATGAAGGTCCCTAACCATGCACTGGATTTAGTGAAACTACCCAAGGTACCCAGCGCCAGTATCTCAGCAGAACAGATGGCAGAACAAATCCGGTCCGTCCAAGACGCCATTAAGCAGAAGCTAGAGCAATCCAACGCCAAGTACAAGATGGCCGCAGACAAGCACCGCCGACCTCAAGTGTTTGATGTAGGTGATGAGGTTATGGTCTTCTTAAGGAAGGAAAGAATTCCCGTAGGTACCTACAACAAGTTGAAGCCTCGGAAGTATGGTCCATATAAGATCGTGAAGAAGATCAATGACAATGCCTATGTAGTAGATTTACCAGATCATATGGGTATGTCTAGGACCTTCAACGTTGCTGACCTTCATCGGTACCTGCCGGAAATAACACTCGCCTACCCTAGTCACGACTCGGGGTCGAGTTCTCTCCAAGTGGGGGAGAATGATGGAGGCCCATCCCAAGGCCCATCTCACCCCTAGGGGCGGCAGCTCCTAGGATAAGGTCAAGAGTCCAAGATAAGTCAAGAAAGGATAATAGGATAATTCAAGATCCATAAGACTCTTCCAAGACTCCAAGACTTATCAAGAATCCAAAATTATCAAGACTCTTCCAAGATTAGCAAGAATTCAAGACTCCAATCAAGATCCAACAAAGACTCCAAGAAGCATCAAGAAATCCAAGACTCCCAGATTCATGCATAAGGAGAGCTAGGGAGATCGGACGGTGGAAGATCAAGCCCAAGAATTCCAAGAGGGTTCGACCTTATCAAGACAGCCCAAGAGGATCAAGATCAAGATCAAGACTCATGTTCTTTCCTAGTTCTTTTACAATTCCCAAATGTATTATAAATACTGCTATTTTCCCAAAGTTATTCATCAATTCATAATTCAGATTTTCAGAATTTCTTCAAGTTCTCTTCTTCCTATTTTCGCCACCTTTTCTCTCTCCTAGAGAAATCGGTGTTTTTCGCTAGGTACTAGCAAACGCCCGGTGCTTGCGTCGCCAGCTCCGGTTCTCATTGCTTCCATGCTGCGTCATCCAACTATACTGAATACTGGCGTGTTCAACCGCGATATATAGTTCAACTGGGTGTATATGTTTTTGTCTCTAGTTAATCTGCTTCAAACTTGATCATAACATGGTAAATTAATTTTTGGGCACTGAACAATTGGGACTTGGGAGTAAGTCTGTTACATTTCAGGCGTTCATGAAGCATCCCAAACTTTCTCCTGGATTATATTCTTCTTTCCGCGAACAACATGAAGATGCCAACAAGCATTGCCTCATTATTTGCACCGCTCTAGTCTCCATCTGTTGCTGGCCTGCAATAGCACAGATGCCTTCTGGTATCTTACCATTGCTTAGACATTTGATGTTGACAAGTAGGTCCTATGATCTCATGGAGATGAATCAAATTGCAAACTTTAGACATCGTTGACCCAACGCAGCAACTGTTGAATTCTAATCCTTTATTGGCCTAGCTAGCTATAAAGTCTAAATTCCATGTTCTATGAGATTCTGAGATAAAATATTCCAATTCAATGAAGATTTTAGGAGAATACTAGAGACCTTAGACCCATTAATTAATTAAATTCCTCATGTGGACTCGCATAAGTTTCCAATGGGCTGACCCCGTTATTACCCAAAAAGGAGACGCACAAAACGAAGAATACTCCGGGACTGTCAATTGTCTGGTTCAACCCAACAGACCTCACCCTGTCACAGGGTCTGGGTCGTCTGCATTTGAGTTCCAAATTTTTTAGGTTGGGATTGGTTTTACTTGTTCCAACCTGACTTCATCAAAATTTATGGGATCTGGGTCAGCACCGGGTCTGTGTATTCTTATAATGCTTGTATTGGATCTGCACTGGAGTTCAAATCAGCCCCCCACAACGTCTCATAGCACATTCTGGCCGTGTATTCATAACATCTCCGAATGATAATATCATCATTTCGGATATTATCATGCAGAGATGTTACCAATGCACGGGGGATGTGCTGTTGGACCTTGTGGGGGGCTGATTCGATCTCTTTGCACTGACCTGTTCTAGACCTGATTCATTGAGAGCTAGCCTTGGGATAAGTTTTGAATTTATTTCGTTTTAGACCTGATCAATGTGAGAAGAATGTGAGTTTGCTCGAATCTGATGGCAGTCACTTTGTACCAAAAAAATGCCAAATGTTAGGGAATATATGCAATCAATCCCTCCTAAGACCTCAGATAGCTGTGCCCAACATTAGGTAATGGTCCTTTTTCAAGTTTTAAATAGCATTTTAACCCTCAATGAGATTCTTTTTCAACTTGTCAAGAAAGAGAGCAAATGAGCCCCTTTTCTTTAAGCAGAGATGGTGAGTTTGTGCCATGAAATATAAAAGAAATCACAGTGAAATCATTTCATTTCATTTCATTTAATGAGGCGTCCAATCAGTCTAACTGTAAGTCTTTGTTCTTGCTTGTGTGAGACTTATAAGAGAATAAAAACCTATTTAAATACCTCACTTAATAACTTAAATAAAGTGATCAAATTACACCCATATTGTGAGAGTCTATTTGACCAAGTGGTCTAGTAGTATTCGATCTTTATTGTCCTCATTATAATTAATTAAATTTAAACATAAATTATGAATAAGCCTGTATTTATTCATGCTTCAATTCCAATGAATTTTCATGTGAGAGAGCATGTATTAGAGAATAAATACCTATTCAATTGAAGAATGCCATAAATTGGGCTCTGTCCCATTGCTGTTTGCACAATGGGCCCCTTCCAGGCTGGGCCTATCTGTCAAACCTGACCCACTAACATCGACAACTAAGGAGACAACATTGATCTGATTCTGATATGTCCCACTAAGGATTTTCTTTACTTTTATTCCGTGCAACGCCTAAGATACCTTCGGCTTAAGCATAACCAATCAAACAGTAAAACTTGGTAAAGAGTCCAATATCTTATTAGGAAGCTAAAAGAACACAAAATGACCAAAACTTTCAGTTATACAAAACACTCATTTCATTTGGTTGCAGTGTAATTTTATTTGCATTAGTATAAATTATAGGAGTACAAATTATAGTTTTTTTTTTTTTGGGTTCTACTTTAAGTCTTATTTTATTTCATTTATACTGCAATCAAACAAAATGAGGTAAAATTTAAAACAAAAATAAATCAAAGTTTCCCCAGAATCATTTGTACCACCATAATTTTGCATCAGTGAAATTTTATTTATAATCGTACTACAACCAAATGCAGCCTTAGCTATGTCACACTAAGAAACCAAACAATTATCTTTCATTAATCAATTAAAAGCAAATTAAACTCAGAACTAAACCTGAACTCTAACATAGTCATCTGAGTACCTTTCTTTTCTCTGTTGTAGTTGTAGCAAATGAGATAGATAGAGATAACACAGTGTTTTCTTTCACCAAGGAAGAAAATTAGGTCTAGCATGAGAGATAAGAAGCTGAGAGGTTAGCCAAGGAGCTTGCCTATGAATCACCTGAAGGGGTAGTTTCTAAGGAATGGTAGGGCTGTCTCCTTTGAACACCCCTCAGGAGGACACAGGCAAGTCATCCTTGGCTACCAAACAGACTCTTATCTTCATGTAAGGCCTTTCTTCCTCACATTGACACATGTTGCTCTCATTCAATGGGATGCCAATACTTGTCCCTGAGCCTCTATTTATAGCAAACTAGCAGCAGAAATCACATTTGAATTCTAATATGAATTAAACTTGTGGATTTTCTCCTACCCACAGGCTTGTCCATGCAATCACCTATCTCTACTTTTGACCATCTTGGTGCCTAAAGAGAATATATTCCCATTGTTGGCAGAGACCATTTGCATGTGTTTCATATGTTTGAAATATTTGAAATGGGTGGATATTCCGATATCAAATCAACCCCCTACAAGACTGTGCCCCATAAAATTTCACACCACATTCTTGTCGTGTATTGGGAATATCTCTTAATGATAATATCAAAAATAATGATGTCATTAACTGGATATATTTTCAAAATACACAGCAAGAATGTGCTATTGTGGGGCACAGTCTTGTGGGAGGCCCATTTGAATTCAGGGATTCTAATAGATATTGGCTTCAAATTTGATGGAAAAATGCATCAGTATTTATTTGAAGATCTTTCAAGCTTTGCCTTAAGTAGATCAGAGGGGTCATTGTTTGGTGTAATAGTAAATCTTGGTCATCTGTGTCTTGAGTTCGGCTTGAGATAAGCTAGCTACTGACTTCAGTGGCGAAGTCTAGTGTTGTCATTACTTCTGCAAATGTGTTACAAGTTGACATATTTACTGTTTCAAACTTATTTTGATATAAGAGGGCTTTAAGAGATGAATGATCTAAAACGATCGTCTATATTTATTAAAATGGTGTTTGGAACTGATGTTGTTTCTCCAGCACCTTTTAATGAGAAATCTATCTTCTTTTTTTCAGAAAACGGATTCCTTTAGTTTGAGACCATTTCTGCCACATAGACGTTTTTCAGTGACACTTAAGTTTATTGTTGCCAACAAGTAATAGAATGAGAAAATATCAAAATGGTGTATTTTTGGACCACACGTTTCCCGATTCCCAAGGCATAATCTGAGAAAACATTTTTCAGTAAAATGTCCAACCTAACAGTAAGCATATCTTCAGAAAACAGATTTCAGATGTGGCGCTGATGTGGCCACATTTTTCAAGAAAACGACTCGATTCTAAACACCTACTAAATTTTCTGTTTCTTGAAATTTTAATGAGTGATTGCCAACATATTTGATTTTGTACTTCAAAACAAAAACTGCTACGGTATTTAATTTGATTTTGCTGATATGGTACTGTTTTTTCTGAAAAGTACGGGTAGGTTCAATACAGATTTCTAATTTTCACTGTAGAGCTATAAATATTCAAAAGGTCAATAACCTATATTTTATGCACCAATGTCTGCCCGTGAATTATCATCAATTCCGGGTTGGCACCTATCCCGACTGTACTTTGAGCCTAAAAATTCTGACCCTGGGCTGAACTGTCATTCTCCCTTATTTTTTTTTATTTCTTTGATTTTTGAAAAACAAAACAAATCATGTTTCGAACATCCCCTTATCAGAATGAATTGATCAGACCATTTGATCTGTGAGCCGGTAGGGAAATGGTTCTTTGTTAGGTCCCAATCCAATAACATTGGTGAAATTGGTGAAATGATCATCTAAATACTCATTGCAGAATTGCCAATTTTGATGATTCAAGAAATGCCTCCATTGCTGAATCCCGAAGCTAATTGTTGCAGCAACGTTCTTTCGAAAAGTGACATGTAAAACACAATTTTTTATATAGTATTTCCATTTTCTTTTAATGTGGCAAAAGCTCATGAAATGAAACGCTTCGGTGCCAAACACTGAGCCAATTTAGTCACAGCGTATTGGTGGGGGCTAACCTAGGGTCTAGTTGGTACAACTGGATATAAGGTCATGGTTTTAAAAAACGATCTGGAAATGGAATCGTTTTGGCTACTGATTTTTGGGTTGACGGTTTGACCATCAGGTTTGAATGGATGGCTCGTTCTAATTATAAAAATTAAAAAAAATAAAAAATGGCTAAAAACCGTTAAACCGGTCGATGGTTTGATAGTTCAACCGTTTGAGTCAATGGATCATTGACCGATTCAACGATTTTTGGCCAGAGACCGGATTTAGAATAAAACGGAATCGATTGCCTTGATGATTCCTAAGTCAAACGGTCTAACCATCTGGATCAACCTTCGAAAACCATGGTATAGGTGATACACTGTAGTCTGATTCTTTCTATCCGAACCAACTGGTTGCCTACTTGCCCATCCCCCCATAATGGAAGAGCGCTTTCAAATTCAATTCTTTCTTTACATAGAAAGAATTGAAAGACTTTCAATAGAACTTTTCTCTGCTGCTTAAAAGTTTGCATAAAAAACGCACAATCTGAGATCAATTTTTTAAGTTGAATTCCCTGTCCAAATTTCCAATTATTCTTCATTGGTGGGAACAATCGAATAGTGGGTCTGATGATCCCAGTATAAATACGATTAGTGGCAAGTTAGTAGATGCCCTGTTAAGGTCCTATTTCCTCATATTCTCTCACTTTTAAGGGTTCATTATTCTGTCCCAACACCATCCATGATTCCATATATCACATGTCACATATCTATCCTGAATAAAGCCAGTGCCTTTTGCAAGAATAGAGTTTTATTCTCCCAAGTAAGGTTGATTAGTTGTTTTACACTCCCAACATGTCTGCCATTAATGGAATAGTCAAAGGCCTGTCACCATATATATGTAGTGTTTGATATCTTTAAATCCTAATTTTAGAATGGGCCTTTATATGGTTCCAGGGTCTTGGAAGGGGTAGTGTTTGGCTTATTTTTTTATAAAGTGGCCACTCTTAAATTCGAATTTCAAATCTATATTCTCATGCTTGTTAGTCCAAAATTTTATTATTTTTCCAAGTTATTTTTTCAAGTAACTCTCATCTAGGGCTGTAACTTGAATTAGGTTAGTCTGAATCCAACCCAAAAAAATCGAATTAGGTTAGGGTAATAATTGAAAAGTATGAATTCAACTTAACTTTAGGTTGAATTAGGGTTGAAACCTTGTCCAATCCAATTCAACCCTAATCTGACTTAATTTTATATTTATAATTAAACATTGATTTATAAATATAAATATATTTATGTATATATGTATGCATATGCAGATATGTATGTAACATCTATACATATGAAATTATGTGTCCATAAATGTATGCAGGGCGGAGCCAAAGTTAAGGTCCAAGGGCTAAACCATGTAATAAAGTGGGTCCTTGGCCCCTCCAAATTTTAGTTTTATACTTTTTGTTAGATTAGATGGGAAAACTTTGGCTATATCAACAGTTGCCTATTAAGTTCACATGATGCGTGTTAAGGTCCCACCCACTTAACGTTCTCCTTTCTAACTCCCCTCCATCTAACGTCCCAAAATTAAATTAAAGAATTTATTTTGTTTATTTTTTATTTGAAAAAATGTCTTTTGTAGTTGACCCAAACCCTCCCGCCCTCTCTCTCCTCTTTCATCTCCTCCCATCCTATTATTTCACACCTCTATCCCCTATTTCATCTCGTTGTTCTCTCTCTTTGATTTTCTGCTATGGATTCTCACTTGTATGGGTTCTTTTTGCATCATGGTTTTTAAAAACGACTTGTAAATCGAACCGGTCAGGGGTCCGGTTATCTGGTCAAGCGGTCCAACCATTCGAATTGAACGGTTGGCCTGTTCTGACAAAAAAATAAAAAAATTTAAAACTCTTGTCTTTGCCATTGAATGCATGTATATATATACTCATTTATGTGTATATGCATGTCAACAATTTTAAATTTAAAATGAAAGTGGGCCAATCCTAATCCACCCGAAAAACTTTACATAACTGAGTTTACCTCAATCCTTGAGTACAGGAAATTATAAATAATAACATTTGACAAAAGGAAGTAGAGAAATTGGGCCACACCGAACCGAACCGAACCCAAACCCAACCCTAATCCAATCCAACTCGAAAACTAACGTCAGTTGAAAATCAATGTGGATGACAGTGTGGAGCAAGTTAAATTGAACCCTGAAGAGGCAGAGGTTGAGTCCTTTTTGAATTGTCTGAATTTAGGCTTGGAACTAGGGTGTCAATTGGACTCAATTGGACTGGGTTTGGTCCAATCTGATCTAGTCAAATGTGAGTCTATTACAAATGGACCAAGTCCAATCCAATCCAATGAATACTTTAGACCATTTCGGATTGGTCCAATTCAATGTTTAGACCATCCAATCTATTCATATTCGTTTTAAATTAGATTGGTTTTCAACCCAAACCTAGTCCATTGATGCCTATATTCTTATCTTATATCAATGGATCAGATATTAGCTTAATCCAACCCAATCTATATATATATATATATATATATATATATATTTATGGATGAATTGGTCCAATCCAATATCTTATTGGTCCATCCAATCTGTCCAAATTGATTTTGAACCAGATGGGATCCAACCCAAAACCGGTCCATTAACACCCTTACTTGGAACCAGGTCTTTGAGCCTTTAGAATATCATTCTTGAAGAAGGAGATTCTTAGAATGTGACAAAATACCTTTTGGAGGACTCGGAACTCCTCTCCTTGACCATTAAGGAGTGTAGTGGCTCAATGCAGGTCCCTCTTTCATTCTTTTACATCAATTCATACACAACCTGCTGTCTGTATATCTATTTCACCAGCTTGTCATATCAGAACAAAATGGAAACGCTATTTAATCACGCTTTGACAATTAATATTTTGGTAAATAGACTGGATTTGCTCCAAACATAAATCTCACAGCACATTACAGCCACACATAGGGATTTCACTAGGGCTGATTTGGCCCGACCGGATAAACAGAGGACATGTGGATATAGCCCACCAATTGGACAATGACTCAGCACCACGGTCACCTCGATAAGTTTGGTTACTACGGAATCCCAGTCACCTCGGATCAAGGTTTAAAATTTTGATACGATATGCCCGATACGGTGAGTATCGTATCGTATCTTTTAAAAACAGATATGGGATATGCATGGAAATCGTGTGTATCGTTTTTTTTCATGCGTATCAGACCCATATCGGGGGCGTATTGGGGCGTATCGGAGGTGTATCGAGGTGTATCGGTAGCGTATCGACAAAAAAGATACGGTTAAAAACTGAAAAAAAATAAAGGAGAAAAGTAAGATTCTTTCACCCCCCAAATGACTCTAAAACTCCAAACCTTATTCCTAGAGTGCTAGATTTGCAAAATTTTGCAAGAAACAAGTGTGAATCGTTATTTTTTTTAAAGATTTTTCAAATTTTGAAAAAATATGATAAAAAATAGGTAATGTTTTTCAATATTTTATAATATCTTATGATTTCTTTTTTCTTGAATGTATAAATTTATGTTAATCTACATTTCTTACATGGAAATTTCATGAGATATTTGGGGAAAATATAAATTAACAAAAATTTTGAAATTTTTTATTTTTTATATTTTTAGAATAAAAATAAAAAATAATTAATTATATTTTATCGTTTGATCACACCAATTTAAATTTCTTCTTTAATATTTTTTATTTTTATATTTATAGAATTAAAAAATAAATAATTAACTAAATATATTTTATCATTTGATCATAATGATTGAATATATTATAATTCTATGGATCACCTATTATATATTCCACAAGGCAATTGAAATTTCTTCTTTAATAAATATTTTTTGAATATATTATGTAATGTTAATTTTATATTTTTTTAAAATAAATAATAAATAATTATTAAGTATATTTTCACTTAGAAGTTGTGTTAATGCATATTTTATGGTTGGATAAGAGAGTTGGTTTTTCGCCATCTCATTAAACATTAAAACTTAAGAATTATAATTTATAAATTATAGTTAAGTGTAGGATTTTTAATGAAATTATAATTAACTACAATATATTTCTTCATAAAACCATTAAAATATATTAATTTAATGTATAAACACCTCATTTAGGTCTTATATTTAGTGTTGTTATGTATTTTTTATGATTTATTAAAGTATTTATAGTGTTTCAAAGTGTATCTATGTGTATCCTAGTTTTTCTCCGATACGCATGCATATATAAGGCGTATCTCGATACGTCTCTTAAAATTACCTTTCCGATACACTTGGCGTTTTTGATACTTTAAACCTTTCCTCGGATGGCACCGAACTCCGAGCACATCAGATGGCACCAAGCTCCAGGCACCTTAGATGACTAAGGCTAATCAAGCGACACGTAGTAGATCTCTAGGAGCCTGCCAGCTCTCTCTGAACCTTTTGGGATCATGCTACATAACTATTAGGTTTAACTTCATCCCGTTCGAATAAGAGGGAAACGGTAACCCCTATTAATTAGTGCAGTTCTCACCTTCCCGAGCGAAACGGACCCCTACGACTTGGGCCGAAGACCTCGGGAACATTTAGTGAGACCCACAACAGCCCAACTATATAAGGGCATCAATCCCCAAGACCCAAGTGCATGCGATTACTTGCTCACTAGCCTACTTGCATTCAACCTTTTAGCTCACAACCAAAGTACAATACTGACTTAAGCATCAGAGCGACCTCGCCGGGTTAGCCACCCGGGTTCTTTGATCTTTTGTCTTGCAGTTTGGTCCAACTCGCTACGGGATTAGTGTCCAGGCAATCTTCTAGCTAGGAGCTTCCAGATCACACACCATCAATTGGCGCCATCTGTGGGAATGATCAAAAGGTCAACCTTACACCTCATCCATCACCTTACTCTCTCTCAATGGCATCTCCAAGTAACACCGGCAAGGGCATCGACATGAGCATCACTGGGGGGTAGGACCACCCAACATCACTCCCTCAAGGCCCAACAGTGACTATCAGGTAGTCCACCATCCCCCTCACCGCCTCAGGGGTCTCCACTATGTCGATACAACAGACGAGTTAGCAGATAAACGTCCCACTGCCCTAGGTAAACACCACTTTCTCTGAACCCTCGGTGATTCCTCCTGGGGTCGAGCGTCACCAGTTCAATGATCTAATTCAGAGTATCAGAACCATGCAGATTCAGATGCAGTAGATGCATCAGTTTCAACAGTACTTTTTCTATCAACAGAACTAGTAGTAGTTTCCACCACTGCAGCCAAACTAGCAACCAGGTCAATACCAGAATCAGATCCAAAACCAACACTTGCGCGACCAGCAACCTCATCAGAGTGTTTTCTGATCTCCCCATCATGGTGAGGGAAACTCACAAGTTCTAGTCCTTCTTAGGGGCCGGACCCCAACTCAAGGTAGGATCGACAGCCAACACACCTCCCTAGTTTCTCAAAGGGTGAACCTGAAAGATAGGCTCGAGGTCAGCCAGCATGAAAGGAACAGTCAACAACAACACTCTTGACCTGAGAATCACAAGTTGCGGCTCGACGATTGCCAGCTTGGGGCCCGAGGTGCGGGCTTGAGATGAGACCCCTCGGCACCCCACAACAGCCAGCATCGGTCTTGCGACTAAGAAGAAGTAGGAGGAAGGAACCCTGACGCACCTCGCACCAATGTTCGGGAGCGAGAGCAGACCAGAATCGAAGTAACCGATCATACCGAAGATGGCAGCACCAATGCAGAGCCAGTAAAGAAACAACAACAACGGCATCGCAAGACTCATTGCTCCTCAGCCAGAAATAGCCCACTAACAAAAAACAGCCAACCGCGGAAGCAAAACCAAGAAAGGGAGGAAGTGAGCTCGGTGGCTACACAACCAGCTCCGGCATTGTTGAGCCAACCCTCCCCCCTGTCACCCGAGTTACTAGAGGTTCCAATGCCGAAGGACTTCAAGGTGCCCCCATTGGAAAGGTATGACGAAACTTTCGATCCTAACAACCATGTAGACGCCTTCCAGTCTTATATGCATCTCGCCTAAGCAGACAAAACGTGCATGTGTGTGGCTTTCTTCGCCACTTTCAAAGGGCTAGCTCGGACTTGGTATAGGAACACCACGCCGAGATCGATCAAAAGTTGGGCACAGTTCGTGGATATGTTCATGGCCCACTTCATCCCTAATAAGAAGTGTCTGAAGTCATAAGAAAGCCTTCTGAAAGTGGTATAGAGGGAAAACGAGTCAATTCGGAGCTACATCAAGTGTTTCAATGAAGCATGCTTGCAGATACCGGATCTTGATCCTGTAGTGTGCCTTACAGTAGCGCGAAAGGGAGTTATGCACAAGGAGTTCAGGTGGTATGTTGGAGTAAATCAGCCGAAGTCCATTACAGAGTTCCTCGCGTTAGCCGAGAAATTCATAAGCACAAAAGAAGAGCTCGACCAAAAACTGGAAAGCTAGCAAGGCGAGAAGAGGAAAAGAGAAGAAGAAGTAACAAGCATCGGTAAGCACAAAAGAAAGAAGAGCAAATCGCCGAGAAGAAGCAAGTCATTTCACTCGAGAAGCAAGTCCCCCTCTGGAGTTATAGGTCAGGTCAACGGTCTAGAACCCCACTTGTAGAGAGAACAACCTATACCCTCCTCAACGCAAAGTGAGGAGAAGTTCTGATGGGAACAAAGGATTCCTCCTTCGTTAAGTGGCCACCCAGGCTACGGGGAGACCCAACGACCATGAACTGAATGTCTACTATCATTTTCATCAGGACCATGGTCATAGTATAGAAAACTACCGGAATCTCCATGATGAGATCGAAGAGCTCATTTATCGTGGGTACTTGAAGAAGTACATCTTGCACGAGGAGAAAGAATAGAGGGACCGACAAGGAGACCGGAGGAGAGACGCTCAGGGTTGAGCAGACAAAACGAGAAGCCACCTTGGTAGTTACCTGAAGAGAGACAGGTGCGCGAGCTAATCAACATGATCACCGGCGGATCCATTATAGTGGGGTGCACCGCAGCAGTGCGGAAGACCTCGGTCAGAGAACTGGAGCATGAAGCAGAAAACCCACCAAAGCGACCTCGACTGGAAGAGCCCATTTATTTCACCGAGGATGATGCGCGTGGGATACAATATCCTCACGACGATGCTCTCGTCATGAAGTTTGTCGTAAATGATCTTGAAGTGAAGTAGATCTTGGTGGACTTAGTGAAAGAATGGTAGGATCCATCTAATGGACACCATGAAGGTTGCGGAATGGGTGGGCGAATTTCAAAAATTTTCCTACCTTCTACCAACTGGAAATAATATTCCCTAAATTTAGAATACAATATTCAAGGATCCTACTTGAACCATAATCGAACCAGATCTGAACCAAAAATGAAAAGGAAGGAATTATACCTGATCCAGAGAAGCAGTATCTCCCAAAGTTGGTGTTCACGCCCAAAGAAGACACCAAGATCCGCTCCTGCTGAAGATGACACAGTTGTATGTGGAACGGAACCAGCAGAGTGTGTCCCACACACTTGATCCTTCGCAAAAATCCTCTGGAAACTTTGAGCACCGAATCTTTTTCAGTCTTTTCTGCAAGACTGATGTCAAGGATTGATTTCTTGATTTCTTTCTACTGCAAAGATCAAATCTTGTTAGAAGGAATGGCGGCGACTGGAGGAGAACTCCTGGGACAAAGATGGCTGAATTGCTTCTCTTCTCTCTGGAGTGTGAATGAGATCTAATCTCAATTCGCAGGATGCTTTCTTGCTTACTCAAACCCCCTGTTCGAAATCTAATATTTTTCTCTTAGTGGGTTTTTCCTCCTTTCTTCTTGATTAAGAAACCCCTAATTAGGAGTTATCCCAATCCAAATCAGTATTTGGATAGGGGATGATCTTAATCCTATCTACAGATTAAGTTAGCTTACTCCTGATCTTATCAGAAGGTTACCAGATTCAAATCTGATTTGAATTTGGTCTCCCAGAGTGGATAAGGTTAAAAGGCCCTATCCTTTTGCTAACATTAATCTCATATCCGCCCCATAGATGGGTGATCATATCAACCCAGCTCGAAATGGGCTTTTGGCCCATTAAATGTTCAGTGCTTAACTAGTTTCCAATCTGCTGCCCAGTTGGGCTTCTTTGTATGGCGTAGGACCCAAGCATTGATCTACACACCAGCCACATGGGTTCGGCCTAGCCTTTATTACAAGGCCCAGCCGAATTCCCTGAAAAGCTCAGTAAACCCCTGAGCCCATCACATGGACCCTATGGGCCCAACACTTACATTAAGTGGTCCCTGGGCCAAGCCATCTTATAAAAGCCCAAGGACTATGGGCAGGTGCAAGATTAGCCCATCAGGTACTATCCTAAATGGTCTTACACTTAACCTCTCAGCCCTTAATGATCAAGCACTTCTCGACAAGAGAGGACCTCTCCCTCGGCTGCAAGGAATAGTGTCGCACTCTCTACTCACATGGATCCCGAGAATTAAAACCATTTGCAAACATTTTGAAACCGTACATATACATATATATATATATTAATTTTGAAAAACAAAATTCCAACGATTGAAATCAACTGCCGACAGTTTGGTTTCCATCAGAGAGAGTGCATTCCCGATCATTACCTCTGTCCGACAAAGGGGCTGATTCTGTCACTATGATCACCCACTCAGATGAATTCTCAGACTGTCCCAACATACCCAGATTTTGATCCCCGCTAAGGATCTCACTGATTGACATATCGAAGACAACCCGATTCGACACCTAGTGAAGTGTCATAATCGAGTCTAGGGGTCAGGTGTAAGTTTCCAGTTTTGCCCATCTGTCTCCAAGGTCCAGGGCAACACTGGAAATCTGGTCCGGTTCAAGGATTCGAGTAATCCCATACTGCATGTGCCTTGGGTCTTACCCTGGTGGCCGAGACAGGCCACCCCAACACTTGGTGGCACACCAGCATCAGCCTTGGCAAGATAAATCTCCCCAGACTTATCCAATGGCTGTGAACATTCAAAACTAACACAAGTCTCTATAAGTGTCTAGTTTTAGGGTCTTACACAGAATTATACCAAACAACATGAATCAAACATGCACTTTATTAATTTACACTAAATGTCAAAAGTACATCAAATCGAATTGAAGCTAAGGGCATACGAAACTATCTAACAGCTCCCACTTACACTTAGGTCCAATCTGGTACAAGCCGGAGTCCCATACTTTTCACGTGTTTCTCAAACACCTTCTGTGTCAGTGGCTTAGTCAATGGGTCTGCCACATTATCCGCTGATGCTACCTTCTGAATTAGGACGTCCCCTCTACCAACGATCTCCCGTAGTACATGGTACTTCCTCTCGATGTGCTTTGACTTCGAGTGGGCTCCGCTAAGGATCTCACTGATTGGTACATCAAAGATAGCCCAATTCGACACCTAGTGTAGTATCATAATCGAGTCTAGGGGTCGGGTGTAACTTTCCAGTTTTGCTCATTAATCTCCAAGGTCCAGAGCAATACTGGAAATCTGGTCCAGTTCATAGATTCAATTAATCCTACACTGTATGTGCCTAGGGTCTCACCTTGGCGGCTGAGACAGGCCACCCCAACCGACTTGGTGGCACATCAGTGTCAGCCTTATCAGGATAGGTCTCCCCAGACCGACCCACTGGCTGTGAACATTCTAAACTAACACGAGTCTCATTAAGTGTCTAGTTTAAGGGTATTGCACAGAAACACACCAAAAGAACATGAATCAAATATGTACTTTATTCATTTACAATAAACTCATAATGTACATCATTCTGATTGAAGCTAAGGGCATACAAAAACTGTCTAACACAAATGAGATAAAAAGTACAAATTTGTATCAGATATAACAACACAAATCATAATTACAAACAAACAGATGTAAAACTGGATTGGGTGTTAAATTTGTATCCTGTTTAGATTTACAATGCAAACAAACAGAGCCAAATTGAGCTGAGTTATAGTTTACTGAGCTTGCTTACATGCAACACAGAACACACATGTTTAATTATTCATATTAATTTAGGGTGTGTTTGGCTTGGAATGGTAATGGGGCAAGTTCAGGTGGAGTGGGGACTTTATTCCCCATTCCCACCAAGGCAATCTTCATTCCCAACCCCATCAGCTCAAGGAGGCCACGTAGGAAAAAATTGTCATCACTATTTGGCATCAATGCATTTTACAAACATTCCATTTCACTAAGAATCAAGAATGCTACCCCTACCTCCATTTTTGAGAAATACATAGAAAACCAATATCAATGCATTTTACAAATTATTCGTATTAATTTAAAGTGATTTGACTTTATTTTTATAATATTTTTGTTATGACAAATATATGGCATTTAATTTCAAATGTGCCATATCACTTTGGTGATTCAAGAAAGGTCAATTTGATTCATGCATCCAAAACATCTCTCCATCTCCATGAATGGTTAACATACAAATATGGGAGATATTCCCAATGTGTGGCTGTAAGAAACATCTCTCCATCTCCATGAATGGCAACATACAAATATGAGAGATATTCTTGATGGTGCGTTATTTGGAAGCTCCTAGCTGGAAGATTGTCTGTACATTAATCACATAGCGAGCTGGACCAAACTGCAAAACAAAGGATCAGAAAACCCGGGGTGGCTAACCCAACGAGGTCGCTCTGATGCTTAAGTCAGTATTGTACTCTGGTAGCGAGCTGAAAGCTTGAATGCAAGTATGCTAGTGAGCAAGTAATCGCGCATACCTGGGTCTTGGGGATTGATGCCCTTATATAGCTAGGTTGTTGTGGGACTCACGAAACGTTCCCGGGGTCTTCGACCTAAGCCGTAGGGGTTTGTTTCGCTCAGGAAGGAGGGAACCACGCTAATTGATAGAGGTTACCATTTCCCTCCGATTTGGCAGTAGAAAACTGGCAAGCTCCTAGAGATCTGCTATGTGTCTCTTGATTAGCCTCATTCATCTGAGGTGTCTGGAGCTTGGTGCCATCCGATGTGCCCGGAGCTCGGTGCCATCCGAGGTGGATGGGATTCCAAAGTAACTAAACTTGTTGAGGTGATCGTGGTGCTGAGTCGTCATCCAACTGGTGGGCTACATCCACGTGTCCTCTAATTATCAGATCGGGACAAATCACCCTTCATCAATTGCCCCCGACTCCTCACATGAGGGTTACGACCCAGTGCGAGGAGTTCACATAGAGTTGAGGTAGATTTGGCTTCAGTCAGTTTGGCGATTTGATCTCAGCGATCCCTCTGGTTCGACCAGGAAACCAGATCGCATACTCAGAACGCGCAGATGTCACGCGGATTATTAACCCTGTGGACTTCAAAACACGCGTTCAACTGATTTTGGCCTCGATAGAAGTGCATTCAGTTTTTATGGGAGCTGTCGGATCACATCGATCTTGTCCGTCCAAAACTGCCCACAATAGCTATAAATAGGGGCCATGGGGTCCCCATTTTCTTTGTCATGAATTGCACGTTCGTGTTTTGAGCTCACTTGTTTGCTTTCAGGTCGGTGTCACTTGTTCTCATTCTTCGAAGTCATCTCCCTTTCTCTTCGGCTTAGGTAAGCCTTCTTCGTTCCTACTTGTTTTCCTTTTGATTGTGATGTCGAGTGTTAGCACTGGTAGCCTATTGGATGCTAGTCGCGAGTCAACTGGGGCCGAGGTGGACTCCTTAAGCCAAATGGTTGTGTCTGGTCCTGCCATAGTGGGTACTTCGGCACATAATGCTGAACTTAACCTATCCAAAGAGGATTCCCCATCAAAAGAGTAGGAGATCTTTGGGAAGGAAGCGTTGACCTCCCGCGGTTCTCGGAAGCTGGGACCGGATTGATTTGGTCCTTCAGTGATGACTGCAGAGAGGCTCCAAACCCTAGCTCGACACTACAAATTTCCTGAGGACCACGTCTAGTGTATTCAGGTGGGAATGTACCCCTGGGATCATGACCGTAGCGAACTCATCATTTTTGAAGAGCAACTTACTGCTGGACTACGTTTCCCCTTTCACCCATTCATCATAAAAATCCTTAAGTTCTTTAACATTGTCATAGGTCAACTCCACCTGATTTGGTCCTTCAGTGATGACTGCAGAGAGGCTCCAAACCCTAGCTCGACACTACAAATTTCCTGAGGACCACGTCTGGTGTATTCAGGTGGGAATGTACCCCTGGGATCATGACCATAGCGAACTCATCATTTTTGAAGAGCAACTTACTGCTGGACTACGTTTCCCCCTTCACCTATTCATCATAAAAATCCTTAAGTTCTTTAACATTGTCATAGGTCAACTCCACCTGAACTCAGTTCGCTCCATAATAGGCACAATTTCCTTGTTTCATCACTTCGGTAGACCTTTGTCCATGGACACATTTAGTTTGATCTACTCTATTAAGAAAAATTCAGCTAGTCTTCCTTCATCTGAGCCCCAAAGTTACTACCTGACTCCTCGCCCTGGATACAAAATCCTACATGGTTTTCCCAATAAGGTCCCAACCTGGAAGAGGCATTATTTCGTTATTACTATAGCTGGGGGATGGTCGTTTCCTATACATTGGAGAATGGCCATTGGTGACTAAAGGGATAGAAGATCCATCATATGGATGGCTAAACCATGTAGGGTAGCTAGGCGAAATTTCAAAAATTTCTTTCTCCCATTTGGGAATTCTATTCCCTGATTTAGAAAAACTATATTTTTCAAGGTTTGTTCTTGAAACAAACCGGACCAAATCTAAAACCATGATTGGGGAGAGGGGTAGTACTTGATACATAATCAATTTAAAACTCCCAACGTAGGTGTTCATGCCCAAAGAGGTTACCAAATCCGCCTCCACTGAAAATGACACAACGAATATTGAGGTAGGATCAGCAAGAAGGGTTCTTCAACAAAAACCTGTGATTATTCAACAAGAATCGTGTAGGGTTGTGTGAGTATGACTTCAGATTGTTTCTTCACCAAGAAACAATATCAAGAATAGTTCTTGATCACTCCAAGAGGTGGAGATCAAACTAGGCAGGGCGACAAGAACAGAGGAAGAAAAAGATTGCAGAGAAGAAGTGATCTCTCTATAGAATTCACCCCCTTATTTATAACATTTTCTGGATCAACTTCCTAATCCAATTAAGAATGTGTTGCTTGATCCAAATCTAATATTTGAATTTGGACTCTCAATTTGGATAAGACATGTCTTATCCAACTGTTAATCCTAAACAGGTTATAAATCCAAATTTGCCCCTTTAAATTAAATCACTTAAGCCCAGTTTGAAATGGGGCTTAGGCCCATTAAGCCAAGTGCTCACTTTACCCTTTAAATACTGGCTAGTTTGACTCTCTTTGTATGGCGTGGGACCCTAGCATTGATCCACAGATTAGCCCCATGGGTTCAGCCCAACCTTTGTTACAAAGCCTGCCAAATTCATTATAGAACACAGTGAACCCCTGAGTCCATCAGTATGGGCTCTTAATGGGCCCAACATTTACACTAAATGGTCCTTGGGTCCAGCCACCTTATGGAGGCCCAAGGACTTTGAGCAGATGCAAGATTATCCCATTAGGTATAATCCTAAATGGTCTATAACCTCTCAGCCCATAATGATCAAACATTGCATGATAAGAGAGGACCTCTCCCTCGGCTACAAGGTACAATGTTGCACTCTCTACTAACATGGATCCTTGTAATTAAAACCTTTTGCAAACATTTTGTGAAACCATAATATATATATATATATATATATATATATATTGCAAAACAAATCTCAACAAGTTTGAAATCAACTACTAGCAATTTTAGGTTTCCATCAGAGAGAGTGCACTTCATGATCATTCACTTTGTCCAACAAAGGGGCGGATCCTGTCACTATGATCATCCACTCAGGTGAATTCTCGAACTGGCCCAACATACCCAAGTTTTGACCTGATTTAGGATCTCACTGATTGGCATATAAAAGACAGCCCAATCCGACACCTAATCCAGTACCATAATCAAGTCTAGGGGTTAGGTGTAATGTTCTAGTTTTTCCCATCTATTATCATGGTCTAAGGCAATACTGGAATTTGGTCCGATTTAGGGTTTCAAGAAAACCCACACTACATGTGCTTTGGGTCTTACCCTAGTAGCTTGAGACCAACTGCCCCAACCTTCTTGGTGGCACATCAGTGTTAGCCTTGCCAAGATAAACCTCCCCAAGTTTATCCAATGGTTGTGAAGATTTTAAACTAACACAAGTCTTATTAGTGTCCAGTTTAAGGGTATTCCACAGAAACACACCAAAATAACATGAATCAATAATGCACTTTATTCATTTACAATAAATGTCAATAAGTATATCAATTTGATTGGAGCTGAGGGCATAACTGTCTAACAGTGACCCCAACATCAATCTAGACAAAGACATGAAGAAGCAAATTTGTGACTAGGTGAAGCTCAACTTCGAGCTGGAGACCTTCCTAGCTGTGGAGAAATTAATTAGTGCGGTGTTGAGTCCGGGTAGGTCTTCACTTCTATTCCACACACGTAGACTTGTTTCTGTTTTTTCAATTTTTGCTAAGTCTATGTCTGTGTTGCAGGTACCATGGCGGATATCCCAGTCTCCAAGCTTTTTACTGACATGAATAAGAGGAAGAAAAGGAAGGCGTCACGAACTAAACCCCAAGCCGTTGAGCCCGTTGTCAATCCCGTCGCACCTACAGCCCCAAGGAGGAAAGAAGACGCACCCGTCATCGACCTGGTTGAGGATGACCAAGGAACCAGGTCACCAGCTTGCGAGCCCAAGGTGGCCCAGGAGTCAGAGCCCCAGCTTGTCCAACCTAAGGTCGCCATTTTTGGCACAACCCCTAAGGAGGGCCAAAGCATTTTTTATGCCCGAGTTGCCACCCGCAAGAGCAAGGAAGTCATCTTTCCTGTTGAGGTGTCAAAGTACGTGGGGACGCCCCGCTCCAAGCTCGCTACCACTGCGTAGGGTCATCTGCAAGTTTTGGAGTCGAAAGTGAAGGTTTTGAAGGCCAAGGTGTTGGCTGTCGAGTCAAAAGCAGCGGAGTGCCAGTCCAAAGCATTGAAGGTGGTGGAGTTGGCGTCAAAGCGGGAGGTTGAAGTAAGCGGAAGGAGGAGTGCATCTGTGAGCTGAAAAAGGAAGTTAAGGAGACAAAGGCTCTCCTTTCTAAGCGTGAGGTTATCTTCTCCCAAGAGCTAAAGGAGGCTAGTGCTCGCACTATTCAAGTTTACAAGGCTTCTCCGGAGTTCAACAACTTTGTGAGCGAGACAGCTACCTCAACCTTCTGCAAGGGTTTCAAGGTCTGCCACTGGCTGGCAATGCATGCATTTCCCCAACTCGATCTTTAACCGCTAACAACAATCGGGCTCATGACTGAGACTATAATTCAGGCGGTGGGCGAGGACCTAGACTCTAAGGAGGAGGATGATGATGAAGTGGATTTGGAAGCTGGAGATAGGTCGGGGAATTCCGATGCCGATGAGGTCATGGAGACCGATAAGGTTGTTGTTGCGAACACAAGCATGGAGGTAGGCCCAACAAAGGATGCCGAGAACGTTGAAGGAGGGGGCAAGGAGCCCCATCAAGACTAAATCATGCCTCTTTTCTTGGACCTCTTGTATATATATGATGTCCCGGGCCTCTAAGCTTGGCTGAGTAGATGTAACCCCCCCTTTTTTTGCATGTACTTCGAACTCCTATCGTTAATACAATGCAGTAGTTTCAAAAATCATTGTTGTGCAAAATTTTTCTAAGTATGGATTACTCCTGAAGTGTCGAGTTGAGGCCCGAGTAGGAATAACCCGATCTCAATGTATGCCAAAGTGAACAAATACTGTAGGGTATAAGGCCGACCTGTCTGTGCACAAGCTACTTTTTATTTGCCTATGCCAAAGCAACTAGGTCTTAGGTTGCCTATACCGAAGAGACGACTGGGACTTATATTGTGCCGATGTCTTTTGTCAGCTCGACACCATAGCCCTTAGGCTCTGCGAGTGACTTACAGTCCTCTCTCCAGCTCGACGTCCTTTTGACCAGCTCGGTGGTCTTGTGGACTTAGTAAAATTTCTTGGTCGTGTTGGAGTCGCGAGCTCATAGATAATACCTCCTCAGGTTGTCAACATTCTAAGCTCGAGGTACTTGTTTCCATTCCATAGTCTCGAGCTCATATGTGCCTTCTCCAAACACTTGTCTCACCCGGTACGGACCCTTCTAGTTCGGTTCGAGCTTACCTACGCTAAGCTTAGGTACCATTATCTTGCGAAGTACCAGGTCACCAACTCGAAACTGTTGTCTTTTGACCCAGGCATTATAGTACCGAAATACCCGTTGCTAGTAGGCCGCAGTCCGGATATAGGCTAGGTCACGTACTCCTTCGATCAGGTCCAAGTTGGTCTGAAGCTCGCCGTTGTTCGCCTCTTCATCATATGCTTCAAGCCGCAAAGTTGGTACTTCAATCTCTTCCAGAATCACAGCCTCCATTCCATATGCCAGGTTGAAGGGCGTTTCGCCAGTTGCAGTCTTGATGGTCGTCCTATATGCCCAAATGACACTGGGTAGCTCGTCCACCCACAACCCTTTAGCTCGCGTTAAGCGAGCTATTAGTCCGTAGACAATATCCCTATTCGTCACTTCGGCCTATCCATTCACCTGCGGGTGCACCACCAAAGTGAAGTTTTGCTGAATCCCCATCTCGGTGCACTAGTTCTGGAACTTGATATCTTCAAATTGCTTCCCGTTGTCCGAGATCAGCACCTTGGGTAGTCTGAAACAACACATAATGTTCTTCTGAAAGAAGTTCTGCACATTCTGAGCTATAATGTTCACCAATGGCTCAGCCTCCACCCACTTTGTGAAGTAGTCCACTGATACGACCAAGAATTTCTCTGTCCAGTTGCCGGCGAAAATGGTCTGAGGATGTCAATCCCCTACTGCACGAAGGTCCACGGGTTGGTTAGGTATTTCAAATCGGGAGCAAATTAATGGAGGATGCTAGCGTGCCTCTGACATTTGTTGCATTTCTTGACAAGCTCGAGTGCGTCTGTCTTCATGGTGGGCCAGTAGTAGCCCTATCTTAGTGCTTTTTGGGCAAGGGACCTACCCCCCAAGTGTCTTCCACATAGTCCTTCGTGGATGTCATGAAGTACTAATTCGGCTTCTAAAGGTCATAAGCAATGTAGGTAGGGGAGTGTAAAGGACCTCCTGTATTGCCGTTCGTCGATAAGGACATACTAAGCTGACTGATGCTTTACCTTCCGAGCTGTGTTGCATTCTGCTGGTAGGGACCCATGGAGAAGATAATCAACAAGCGGGTCAATCTAGCTTGGTTCTACTTGCAACATGGGAGTGACCTCTTCTACCCCCCTTCCCCCAAGAATGTTGGGCCAAGGCAGGTCTTCAATGTATGTAGTCCGCATTGTGTTGTCTCTAGTGCTTGCTAATCCTGACAGGGTGTCGGTCTTAACATTCTCGAACCTCGAAAGCTGCCTGACGAACCATGAATGGAAGCACGGTAGGATTTCCCTGACCTTGGAGAGGTAAGCTACCATGGTTGAATCACGAGCTTCATAGTCGCCGTTGACTTGGTTTACTACCAGCTGAGAGTCGCTGCATACGACAACGTGTTTTACACCCATGCCCTTCACTAGGCTTAACTCGGCAATCAGTGCCTCATACTTCGCTTCATTGTTTGATGCCTCGAATCCAAACTGGAGAGCATATTCCAGCTTCACCTCTCTCAAATTGTACAGTATCAGTCCAACACCACTTCCTCGCTGGTTAGATGAGTCGTCTATGTGGAGGATCCAAGGCTCCTTGTCCCAAGTCGGTCCTACCCCAACCAGGACCGGTGCTGCGCTGGTTGATGCCTCCGACACGTTAGCGAGCTTAGTCAGACCAGGGGCCAACATGCTGAACATACATTCTGCTACGAAGTCCGCCAAGACTATGGCTTTGATCGATGGATGTAGCTCAAACCGGATGCCGTATTCGCTCAACTCGATGAACCACTTCGCGAACCTACCTGACACCTCAGGCTTAAGCAAAATGTGCCTTAGAGGTCTGTCAGTGAGGACAACAATGGTATGGGCTTGGAAGTATGGACGTAGTTTCCGAGCTTCTACCACTAACGTGTATGCTAACTTCTCAATGTTGGGATACCTAGTCTCTGCATCCTGCAAAACTTTACTTACATAGTAGACAGGTCATTGGACCCGGTCTACTTCTCTGATTAGTATCGAGCTGACGACCTTGTCACTCGTGGAGAGGTACAGCTTCAGCTCATCACCTTCCTCAGGTCGGGTCAAAACTATTAGACAATTATGCCCTTAAATCCAATAAGATTGATGTACTTATTGACAATTATTGTAAATGAATAAAGTGCATAATTGATTTATGTTATTCTAGTGTGTTTCTGTGTAATACCCTTAAACTGGACACTTATGAGACTCATGTTAGATAGATCTGGGGAGATTTATCCTACCAAGGCTAACACTAATGTGCCGCCAAGTGGGGTGGGGTGGCTTGTCTCGACTGCTAGGGTAAGACTTGAAGTAAAGGCAGTGTGGGTTTTCTTGAAATCCTAAACCAGACCAAATTCCAATATTGCCCAGGACCTTGGAGACAGACGGGCAAAACTGGATTGTTACACCTAACCCCTAGACTCGATTATGGTATTGCACTAGGTGTCGGATTGGTCTGTCTTTGATATGCCAATCAGTAAGATCCTTAGCGGGGGTCAAAACCTGGGTATGTTGGGACAGTCTGAGAATTCACCTGAGTAGGTGATCATAGTGACAGGATCAACCCCTTTGTCGGACAAAGTGAATGATCGGGGACTGCACTCTCTCTGATGAAAGCCTAAACTGCCGGTAGTTGATTTCAAATTGTTGAGATTTGTTTTGAAAAATATATTTATATAGAGATATACATATATATTATGGTTTCACAAAATGTTTGCAAAAGGTTTTAATTCCCGGGATCCATGTGAGTAGAGAGTGCAACACTGTACCTTGCAACCGAGGGAAAGGTCCTCTCTTGTCGGGTAGTGTTTGATCATTAAGGGCTGAGAGGTTAAGTGTAAGACCATTGAGGGTAATACCTGATGGGCTAATCTTGCATCTCCCCACATTCCTTGGGCCTTCATAAGGTGGCTGGACCCATGGACCATTAAGTGTAAATATTGGACCCATTAAGAGCCCATACTAATGGGCTGAGGGGTTCACTATGTTTTGTAGTGAATTCGACCAGGCCTTGTAACAGAGGTTGGGCTGAACCCATGTGGTTGATGTGAAGATCAATGCTAGGGTCCCACGCCATACAAAGAGAACCAAGCTAGCCAGCATTTAAAGGGAAAGTGAGCTATGTGACTAAATGGGCCTAAAGCCCATTTTGAACTTGGCTTAAGTTAGTTAATTAAAAAGGAGAGCGAATTCTGATTTATAATCTAATCAGTATTACCTAAAGGATAAGATAAGTCTTATCCATTTAAGAGTGTAGATCCAAATATCAGATTTGTACCAAGAAACTCTTTCCTAATTGGATTAGGAAGCTGATCCAAAGAAGGCTATAAATAGGGAGCAAACTCACCAGTTTATGCACTCAGTAATCTGTAGAAATCTCCTCCAGTTCCTATCGCCCCTACCCAGTTTGATTTCCACCTTTGGATTTGATCAAGAATAGTTCTTGATATTGTTCTTACTTGAAGAAACAATCTAAAGTCGTGCTCACCAGCCCCTTGCATGATTCTTGCTAAAGAATTAGGGTTCTTGCTGAAGAACCTCTTTGTTGATCCTTCTTCACCATAAGTTGTGTCATCTTTAGTGGAGGTAGGTCTTGGTTACCTCTTTCAGCATGAACACCTATGTTGGGAGTTACTATTATTTCGTATTAGGTATTTCCCTACTTGCTTCCTTTTAGTTTCAGATCTGGTCTGGTTTGTTTCAGGAATGAACCTTGGAATATGCAGTTTTTCTAAATCAGGGAATAGGATTCCCGGATGGGAGAAGGAAATTTTTTAAATTTTGCCCAACCACCCTACATGGTTTAGCCATCCATATGATGGATCTCCCATCCCTTCAAAAACCATTGTGGTACTTAGGAACTTTTTCAGCTCATCAAGCGCGAGCTAGCACTCTTCGGTCCATACAAAGTTTTTGTTCTTTTTTATTGCTTTAAAGAAGGGTAGGCATCGACCCGCTAATTTTGACATAAACTGGTTTAGGGCGGCTACTCAACCTGTTAGTCTTTGGACCTTTTTTATCTTTTGGGGCGGTCTCATATCTAATATAGCCTTAATTTTATCAGGGTTGGCTTCGATGCCATGTTGGTTTACTATGTAACCAAGGAATTTGCCCGACGTGACCCCGAAGACACATTTATTCGGGTTGAGCATAATGTTAAATTTTCTCAAAATTTGAAAAACAAAATTTAAATCGTCAACTAGAGTGTCTGAAAACTGGACCTTCACGACCATGTCATCAACATAACACTCTATTTTGTTACCAATCAATGGTTCAAAAATTTTATTTACAAGTCACTAGAAATTACTCCAGTGTTTTTTAAACCAAAGGGCATGACTTTGTAGCAGTATAGCCCTATCTCAGTTACAAAAGTGGTCTTGTCCTGTTTGGCTATGTCCATCCTAATCTGATTGTAGCTAGAGTAGGCATCCATAAATTTTAGCAACTCATGCCCCGAGGTCGTGTCTACCAGGCGGTCTATCCTAGGAAGGGGGAAGTAGTCCTTTGGGCAAGCTCTATTTAGGTCAGTGTAGTCGATCCATATGCGCCACTTTCCGTTGGCCTTCTTCACCAGCACGGGGTTCGCTACCTAGCTCAGGTAATGGACCTCCCTGACGAAGTCTGCGGTGATGAGTTTCCTAACCTCCTCATCGAATACCCTCCACCGTTCTGGGGCTTGGTTGCGTTTTCTTTCTCCAACTGGCCTAACTAAAGGGTCCACATTTAACTTGTGATTAATCACACTAAGGTCGATGTTGGGCATTTCTCCTGCGGACCAAGCAAAAACATCTAAATTATTAAGTAAAAAATGTACTAGTTATGTTCAAAACGGTTTGTTTATCAGAGCACTGATCTGGAGGGTCTTGGTCGGCTCGGTTTTGGAAACCGGTATATGGATTGTCTCGCCCATCAGAGCAGCTCGCTCCTCAGTGTAGTCTGCTGGTTGCTCTAGCTCGACATCATCCGCCAACTTTGCCTTACCTTTTAATGCAGCCATGTAGCACTTGCAAGACTCGAGTTGATCACCTCGTACAACCCCTACTCCGTAATCTGTTTGGAACTTCATCGCCAAGTAGTATGTTGATACTATCGCATGCAAAACGTGCTGGATGGGCTGACCTACGATCGCGTTGTAAGGGGACGGAGTTGCGACCACTAGGAAAGTATGCTCGAATCACACTATGTTTGGCCACGTCCATGCCTCTACTGGTATTGTGACCCAACCAAGGGTTTGACTTCTTCGCCACTAAACCCCACCAAGGGTGTATCTTCTGGTTTCAAGTCGCTCTACTTCAGTTGTAGCTTGTTGAAGGTCCCTTTGAATAGGATGTCGGCTAAACTGCCTAAGTGTTAGACAGTTTCGTATGCCCTTAGCTTCAATCCGATTTGATGTACTTTTGACATTTAGTGTAAATAAATAAAGTGCATGTTTGATTCATGTTGTTTGGTATAATTCTGTGTAAGACCCTAAAACTGGACACTTATAGACACTCGTGTTAGTTTTGAATATTCACAGCCATTGGATAAGTCTAGGGAGATTTATCCTACCAAGGCTGATGCTGGTGTGCCACCAAGTGTTGGGATGGCCTGTCTCGGTCACCAGGGTAAGACCCAAGGCACATGTAGTATGGGATTACTCAAATCCTTGAATCGGACCAGATTTCCAGTGTTGCCCTGGACCTTGGAGACAGATGGGAAAAACTGGAAGGTTACACCTGACCCCTAGACTCGATTATGACACTTCACTAGGTGTCGGATCGAGCTGTCTTTGATATGCCAATCAGTGAGATCCTTAGCGGGGATCAAAACCTGGGTATGTTGGGACAGTTTGAGAATTCATCTGAGTGGGTGATCATAGTGACAGAATCAGCCCCTTTGTCGGACAAAGGTAATGATCGGGAATGCACTCTCTCTGATGGAAACCAAACTGCCGGTAGTTGATTTCAATCGTTGGAATTTTGTTTTTCAAAATTAATATATATATATGTACGGTTTCAAAATGTTTGCAAATGGTTTTAATTCCCAGGATCCATGTGAGTAGAGAGTGTGGCACTGTTCCTTGCAGCCGAGGGAGAGGTCCTCTCTTGTCAGGCAGTGCTTGATCATTAAGGGCTGAGAGGTTAAGTGTAAGACCATTTAGGATAGTACCTGATGGGCTAGTCTTGCACCTGCCCACAGTCCCTAGGTTTTTATAAGATGGCTTGGCCCTGGGACCACTTAATGTAAGTGTTGGGCCCATAGGGTTCATGTGATGGGCTCAGGAGTTTACTGAGTTTTTCAGTGAATTCGGCTGGGCCTTGTAATAAAGGGTGGGCCGAACCCATGTGGCTGGTGTGTAGATCAATGCTTGGGTCCCACGCCATACAAAGAAGCCCAACTGGGCAACAGATTGGAAACTAGTTAAGCATTGAACATTTAATGGGCCAAAAGCCCATTTCGAGCTGGGCTGATATGATCACACCCATCTATGGGGCGGATATGAGACTAATGTTAGCAAAAGGATAGGGCCTTTTAACCTTATCCACTCTGGGAGACCAAATTCAAATCAGATTTGAATCTGGTAACCTCCTGATAAGATCAGGAGTAAGCAAACTTAATCTACAGATAGGATTAAGATCATCCCCTATCCAAATACTGGTTTGGATTGGGATAACTCCTATTTAGGGGTTTCTTAATCAAGAAGAAAGGAGGAAAACCCACTAAGAGAAAAATATTAGATTTCGAACAGGGGGTTTGAATAAGCAAGAAAGCATCATGTGAATTGAGATTAGATCTCATTCACACTCCAGAGAGAAGAGAAGCAATTCAGCCATCTTCGTCCCAGGAGTTCTCCTCTAGTCGCCACCATTCTTTCTGGCAAGATTTGATCTTTGCAGTAGAAAGAAATCAAGAAATCAATCCTTGACATCAGTCTTGTAGAAAAGACTAAAAAAGATTTGGTGCTCAAAGTTTCCAGAGGATTCTTGCGAAGGATCTAGTGTGTGGGGCACACTTTGCTGGTTCCGTTCCACATACAGCTGTGTCATCTTCAGTAGGAGCGGATCTTGGTGTCTTCTTTGGGCATGAACACCAACTTTTGGAGATACTGCTTCTCTGGATTAAGTATAATTCCTTCCTTTTCATTTTTGGTTCAGATCTAGTTCGATTATGGTTCAAGTAGAATCCTTGAATATTGTATTTTAAATTTAGGGAATATGATTCCCAATTGGAAGAAGGTAGGAAAATTTTTGAAATTCACCCACCCATTCCGCAACCTTCATGGCGTCCATTGGATGGATCCTACCATTCTTTCAATGGTATCAGAGCCACAGGTTCGAATCTTGAACCAAAAGAAAATCAGATCTGAACCTGCGCAAGTGGACAGAAGTTGTTCTGCCAAGATTTGCGTAGATTGTTTTCTTTATTTCAAGAAATTGTTTCTTGTTAAGGGCGATTGATCTGAAATTAATTTTGTTAAATCCAAAATTTATTTAGAACTGTTCTTTATTTATTTTTGATTTAATGGACTGTTCAAACCTGGAGATCGCAGTGCAGATTTGGCGCAGATGGTCTGCGCACCCTTTTTCCTTTTTATTCATTTATTTTATTCAATTCGGTTTGTAAATATTTTTTTTTTTATTTTCTAGAATGAATGTATAGGATTTGATCAAGAATGTAATTAATTAATAGAAATAGGATTTCTGTAATTTTTTATTTTCTTGATTAAAGAAGAAGGAAGAAGAAGGCGGTGCTGGAGATTTGCAGATGGAGAAATCGCTTTCTGCGATTTGCAGTTTGCGAAACTACAACCCGAGTCATTAACCTCTGTTTTGCATGTGGTGCAAACAGTCCATACTTGATTTGTGATTGTTTAAAATTGAAATGATTAATTTCAGATCTTTCATGAAGTAACTCTTGATTGAAAATCAGTTTCGGACAATTTCGGACTAGATTGGACCAAAACTGTTTGGACCGAATCTAGGGTTCGAAAGGGACTGTTTTCAGTCCAATTTTCTCCCTCTTGCAGTTCCAAATCTGATGTTCAATTACAGGGATTAATTCGGCCCACCTGTAAAGCCCAGTTTTAAAAGGTTAAAACTGTAGAAGCCCACTCTTGTGAGAAAAGTTGTATGGGCCGAATTGCTATCTGCGATTCATCCCATACACCTAGTAGACATTAATTGTTAATGTTATGTTTTTAAATGGACTGTTCAATGGGCTTTACAGCAGTTAATTGATTGGATCAATTCTTCCTTTACATGTGATGTTTGGATGTTTGATGCTGCGACCATGGGCCATAAGCACTTGGCCCATGATGACTCGTTAGTGGCTCTTGCGCACACCATGGCTGAATGCACATCATTGCCATGGTGTCCCAGAAGGTCATTGGATGACCCCTCCTTACTTGGTGGGCCCCACAACCCTGAAAAGGGATGCGTACGAAAACCCTAGCCGATTAAGGCCCACCAGAAATCTGACTTTATAAAAGTCAGTGGGAGCCACTCTGGTTTGACCTAAATTAGAACTAGGGCGTAATCTTGTTCCCTCCAGCAAATATGAGTGCATGTGATAGGGAGATCCATATGATGGACTCTCTAAAGGCCTTCCATCATTAGCACAATGATGGGTCCTTCAATAATGAGGAAACGCACCATAAAATTAGGCTATCCATTTGCTGTTGGATCTGTTAGAGTGTTTCATAAGATGATAGGGGCGTCATAGACCGATGTGGGAGGGGTTTCACCAGAAAATGGGAACTCTCTCATGGTACCTTGGCGTAACCTGAATATGATGGACGAGCACTCATTGGACAGAGAGGTTTACCTGAAAACAGCTCTGAACCTTGTCTGACAGAGGCCAAAGGGAAACTCATTCAATGAGTGGATATGATCCATCACAGAAAGGTGGTGGGGTTATGTAGCTAAAACAGTTGGTCTCACACACCCTATGTGATTTCCGACATTTCCAGAGATATTTTGTCGTCCGTCACTGAGAAAGGAGGGAAATCTCAGAGATGAAAAAATGAGAATGGAACATAGATTAAAAAACCATATCTATGTAGGTAACATGAATCAAACTAAGGTTGTGGACTAACGTCTTTGTTGTTTTATCAGAAAATGGCAAATGGTCAATTCGCAAAGCTTCTAAACGATAACAAGCTTAAGGGCCCAAACAATGCCGACTGGTACAGAAATCTTATGCTGGTCCTAACTTCCAAAAAGTTAGATAAGGTGGTGAAAAATCTTGCCCCGGAGCGTCCATGTGATAGGGCTTCTGAGGCCCGTAGGAGGGACTACCAAGATTGAGAGGATAAGAACTCCCTAGCCCACTGCTTTGTCATTGCCTCACTAGACAATTCAATACAGAGGCAGTTCGAACAGATCGAACTAGCCAAGAACATATTGGACAGTCTAAAAACAATGTATGAAGAGCAGAACCGTTCTACTCGACAGAAGGTCCTGAAACTGTTCATGACCGCACAGATGTCCAAAGGGCAGAAAGTTCAGGACCATTGTCTTCGGATGATGGGTTACATTAACGAACTCGAAGCTCTTGGATCCGGGCTAGATCTTGGCACGCAAGTGATGCCATCCTGAATTCTTTGCCCTCTTCCTTCAATGCGTTCACAATGAACTACAACATGAACAAGCTAAATTTCAGCGTCTAGAAACTCAGCAATATGTTGCAGAGGGCCGAGGATCTACTCAAGAAGGATGAGCCTGTGGTTATGCTTGCTGAAACTAACAAATCGAGCAAGAAAAAGAGAAAGGCAAAGAGGCCCTAGAAGAAAGTTGCCAAGCCTAAAAAGCAGAAGAAGAACAAGGCATCTGATGTCTATCACTTTTGCAAGCAGACCGGCCACTGGAAGAGGAATTGTCTTGCCTACCTGGAATCTAAGAAAGGTAACGTCGAAACTTGTGTCATAGAAACTAATATGTTAGTTACTTCTGTGTCCTGGTGTGTTGACTCTGGGGTTTCAACTCATGCGTGTAACTCACTGCAGGGGTTCAAAGTTAGTAGAAGATTGAGTGAAGGCAAAGTGACACTATTCTTGGGAACAATTGCAAGTGTTGCAACTGCGGCAATAGGAACCGTAGAATTAGTCTTTAGAGAAGGAGTGCTTGTACTTAAAGATTGTCTTTATGTACAGAACTTGAGAAGAAATTTAATTTCTGTTTCTAAACTGTGTGCTGATGGATATACTGTTTATTTTAGTAATATGATTACTGTTAAATGGAATAACAAATTCATCGCATGCGGGGAACTGGAGAACGGTCTCTATGTTCTACACCCTTCTCTTGAAACTAACTTAACCGAAACTACGTCGGTCAAAAATCCCAAGAAAAGAAATCATGATACAGTAAATCCCACGTGTCTCTGGCATTACCGACTTGGCCATATCGGTGTTGATCGAATCACAAGGCTGGTAAAGGATGGTCCTTTGGATTTTCTAACCATAGAAAATCTTCCCACTTGTGAGCCTTGCCTACAAGGTAAGATGACTAAGCGGCCATTTGATGGTAAGCCTGAAAGATCTGTAGGCACACTTGACCTAATACATGCTGATGTATGTCGTCCCCTGAGTGTTAGGACACGGAATCAACACGTGTATTTCACCACCTTTACAGATGATTTCTCACGATATGGTTACGTGTACCTAATGAGACACAAGTCTGAATCCTTTGAAAAGTTCAAAGAGTTCAGATAGGAAGTCGAGAAACTGTTAGGGAGAGAAATTAAGGCCCTTCGATCAAATCGAGGTGGCGAGTATCTCTCTGACGAATTCAGGGACTACTTAAAGGTCAACAGGATAGTGTCACAACTAGCTCCTCCTGCTACACCTCAACTCAATGGTGTTTCAGAGAGGAGGAATAGGATCTTGTTGGACATGGTCCAATCACTTCTCGTACGCTCAGAGTTACCCACATCCTTTTGGGGATACGCATTAGAGACTGCTATCTACGTGCTGAATCGGGTTCCAACCAAATCAGTTCCGAAAACTCCATATGAACTATGGACTGGAAGGAAGCCAAGTGTGAGGCACTTGAAAATTTGGGGTTGTCCTACACACGTTAAAAGAACAAGTGCAGACAAGTTGGAGTCCAAAACCAGCCATTGCCTATTTATAGGCTACCCAAAAGATTCGGTGGGTTATCTATTCTATGACCCAAGTGAGCAGAAAGTGTTCTGCAGTCGAAACGCCCAATTCTTAGAAACCGAATACATCCTGGACACCCATCGTCAGGAAATAGTTCTTGATGAGGAGAGCTTAGGAGCAGTGGGATATGTTCTACAAGTTCCAGGTAGTGACCAACCAAGAAGATCCACTCGGGTATCCAGACCACCAGTCCGATATGGTTATGACCAGGATAGTTACTTGGTGAAAGCCTTGACTAGTGAGGAGGATCTCGTAACTTATGCAGAAGCTATGTTAGACATAGATTCCCAGAAGTGGGTGGAGGCCATGAGAGCTGAGATGGACTCGATGGAGACCAAAGGAGTTTGGACTCTAGTAGATCCGCCCTCCGGGGTGAAAGCAATTGGTTGCAAATGGATCTACAAGAGGAAGAAGGGCCCCGATGGCAGGATTGAGACCTATAAAGCTCGTTTGGTGGCGAAAGGGTATACTCAGAAAGAAGGCATCGATTATGAGGAAACCTTTTCACCCGTGGCCATTCTTAAATCCATTAGGATCCTACTAGCTATAGCAGCGTACCATGACTACGAGATTTGGCAAATGGATGTCAAAACCGCGTTCCTGAATGAAGATCTTGGTGAAGATATCTACATGCAGCAACTGCAAGGCTTCGTTGTTGCTGGTCAGGAACACATGGTATGTAAACTTAATAGATCCATATATGGACTTAAGTAGGCTTCTAGGAGTTGGAACATCCGTTTTGATTCAACTGTCAAAACGTTTGACTTTGAGTAGAATCCGGATGAACCCTATGTTTACCTTTTTGGTGTTGTACGTGGACGATATCCTACTCATTGGGAATGATGTAGGAATGTTGACTTCGGTCAAGGTATGGCTATCACAGCAGTTCTCCATGAAAGATCTTGGAGAAGCTTCATACATACTGGGTCTTCGACTCTATAGAGATAGATCGAAGCGGATAATTGGATTTTCCCAGGCCGCTTACATTGACAAAATTGTAAAAAGATACAGCATGGAGAACTCTAAGAAAGGAAACATTCCTTTCAGGCATGGAGTCACTCTCTCCAAGAAGATGTCTCCAAAGACTTTTGAGGAGATTGAGGGCATGAGAGACGTTCCCTATGCCTCAGCCGTAGGGAGCATCATGTATGCCATGTTGTGTACTCGCCCGGACATTGCTCAGGCGGTGAGTGTGGTATGCAGATTCCAGGCCAACCCAGGGCAGGAGCATTGGACTGCTGTGAAGAACATACTCAAATACCTTCGAAGAACAAAAGAGTTTTGTCTAGTATTCGAGGGTGGTTCACTACAAGTTCTAGGGTATACTGATGCCGATTTCTAGTTGGATCCAGATGATAGAAAGTCTACATCTGGATATGTTTTCACGATAGGATCGTGTGTTGTTTGCTGGAAAAGCAGCAAAAGGGGTCCACTGCAGATTCCACAACCGAGGCTGAGTACATTGTCGCAAGTGAAGCTGCCAAGGAAGCCGTGTGGATGAAGAAATTCATACACGAATTGGGAGTGATTCCGTCCAGCACATCACCCATCCCGTTGTTGTGTGACAACAATGGAGCGATTGCCCAGGCTAACGAACCGGGTCAAAACCTGGGTATGTTGGGACGGTCTGAGAATTCATCTGAGTGGGTAATCATAGTGACAGGATCAGCCCCTTTGTCGGACAAAGTTAATGATTGGGGATGCACTTTCACTGATGGAAACCAAGACTGCCGGCAGCCGATTTCAATCATTGAGATTTGTTTTGCAAAATATATTTTATATGAGATATAAAAGTATATATATATATATTATGGTTTCTAAAATGTTTGCAAAGGTTTTAATTCCCGGGATCCATTTAAGCAGAGAGTGCAACACTGTTCCTTGCAGCCGAAGGAGAGGTCTTCTCTTGTCGGGCAGTGTTTGATCATTATGGGCTGAGAGGTTAAGTGTAAGACCATTGAGGATAATACCTGATGGTCTAATTTTGCATCTGCCCGCAGTCCCTGGGTGTTACAAGGTGGCTTGGCCCAAGGACCACTTAGGGTAAGTGTTGGGCCCATAGAGCCCATGTGATGGGTTTCAGGGGGTGCATTGTCCATAGTAGTGTATTCGGCCAGGCCTTGTAACAAAGGCTGGGCTGAACCCATGTGGCTGATGTGTAGATCAATGTTTGGGTCCGACGCCATACAAGGAAGCTCAACTGGGCGGCAGTTAGGAAGGCTAAGTGAGCACATAACCTTAATGGGCCTAAAGACCATTTCGAACTGTGCTATTTTAATGAGTTAAATATGGGGCAAATTCTGAGATGGATTAGCAGATAGGATAGGGTCTTAACCCTATTCACTCAAAGAGTCCAGATCTGAATGTGATTCAGATCTGAAAACTTCCTAATGAGATTAGGAGAAGGCTGATTTAATCTGCAGATAAGATAAGGGTTTATCCTTATCACCTAAAGGGATGTCTGATCCAAATATGATTTGGATCAGCAAATCCTAATAGGATTAGGAGCTGATCCTTTAAGGTTACAAAATAAGGAGGGGGTGGCAGCCTTTAGCAGACACATAATCACATCCTCTTGAGAGCTGAAATCACAGAAGGAAGAATTAAGCAACCCTACAAAATTCTTTCTTGCCGCCTCCTTGCTATTGCCGCCTACCCTACCAGTTCGATCTCCAATTTAGTGGGAGAAATCAAGATTCAATCTTGACATCAGTTCCTTGTGAAGGGACTGATAGAAAGTTGTGCTCACATGCCATCTTGCTATTTCTTGCGAAGGACTAGGTTCTTGGAGAAGAACACTGCTGATTCTGCTCCATCCTGCACTGTGCCATCTTCAGTGGGAGCAGTTTTTTGATCCTTCCTTGGAAGTGAACACATTCGTTGGGAGATATTATTTCTCCGTATCAGGTATAATCCTCTCCTACTGCTTTTGTTCAGATCTAGTTCAGTTTACGGTTCAAGATTGATCATTGAAAATATGATTTTCTAAATAGGGAATGCGATTCCCAATTGAAGGGAGAGAAACTTTTTTGAAATTCGCCCACCTTATTCCGCAAGATTTGGTCGTCCATACGATGGATCTCTCATCCCTTCAGTGGTATTAGAGCTATGGTTCAAATCTTGAACCAATTTATTTCAGATCTGAACCTACGCAAATGGGCAGAAGGCGTCCTACCCGATTTGCGCAGATAAAGGGTTTTGGGAAATCGTTCCAAAAATTATGGGCGAATAATCTGAAATTAAATTTTATATAAATCTGTTTATTATTTAGAATTGTTCTTTATGATTTTCTTGATTTATGGGTTGTTCGTACAAAAGGAGATCGAAATCTTGATTTGCGCATGGAACCTGCAATTTTGCAGTTTCATGATTATTCTATTACATTTGGTCTGTAAAATAATTTTTTATTTTTTTAGACTAAATGTATAGGCATTCAATCTGATGTAATATTAATAGAAATTAGGATTTCTTTTTTTTTAATTTTTGGATTGAAGATGGCGACGCAAGGAAGGAGATTTCGCAGATGGGAGAATCACTATTTGCGATTTGCAATTTGTGAAACTGCAACCTATGATCTAACCTCTGTTTTGCAGGATGGATTGTGCGAACAGCCCTATGTGACTGATTCTTGATTGTTCTTTTATCAGTATTTAATTTCAGATTATTTTCTTGAATTAAAGATTTAATTAAAGATCAAACCCTAGATCCATTCGAACCAAGATTGGTTCAAATTGTTTGGACCGAATCTAGGGTTCGATCAAGGCTGAATGTCAGCCCTAATTTTTTCCCAAAATGGGCCTGAGGATTGATAATTAATTGAATGCTTAATTCGGCCCAACCTGTAAAGGCCCAGTTTTAAATTGTTAAAACTACTAAAAGCCCACTTCGCGGATTAAGCTATATGGGCTGAACTTATCAACCCTAATTTAGCCCATATACCTAGATAATATTAATGGTTAATATTATGGATTTAAAATGGGCTTCAAATGGGCTTTACAGATATTTAATTGATTGGATCAATTTATCCTTGCATGTGATGTATGGATGTGTGACGTGCTACGTACATGGGCCATAAGTGCTTGGCCCATACTCAATCGACAGTGGCTCTTGTGCACACCATGGCTGAATGTACATCATTGCCATGGTGTCCCTTTTGATCATTGGATGACCTCCCTCAGTGGTGGGCCCCACACCTCATGGAGAGGTTACGTGCGGAACCCTAGCTGATTTGGGCCCACCGAAATCTGGCTTTATGAAAGTCAGTGGGAGCCACTTTGGTTTGACCTAGATCAAAGTAGGGCGTAATTTACTGTTCCCTCCAGCTAATATGAGTGCATGTGATAGGGAGATTCATATGATGAACTCTCTAAAGGCCTTTCATCATTAGCATGAGGATGGGTCCTTCAGTAATGAGGAAACACACCAGAAAATGGGCTATCCATTTGCTATTGGGCTTGTCTGAGTGTTTCATAAGATGATAGGGGCGTCATAGACCGATGTGGGAGGGACTTCACCAGAAAATGGGAACTCTCTCACGGTACCTAGGCGTTCACGAATATGATGGGTAAGCACTCACTGGACAGAAAGGTTTACCTGAAAACGGCTCTAAACCTTGTTTGATAGAGGCCAAAGGGAAAACTCATATGATGAGTGGATATGATCCTTCATAGAAAGGTGGTGGGGTTATGCAGCTGAAACAGTTGGCTCCATGCATCCTATGTGATTTCCCACATTTCCAGAGACAACTCTTGGTCTTCGTCGTTGAGATAGGAGGGAAATCTCAGAGATGAATAAATGGGAATGGAACGTAAATTAAAATTCATATCTATGTAATGAACATGAATCAAATTAGGTTGTGGACTGATGTTTGCTCTTTTATCAGAAAATGGAAAACGGACAATTTGCAAAGCTTCTTAATGACAACAAGATGAAGGGCCCAAACTATGCCGACTGGTATAGGAACCTTATGCTAGTCCTAACTTCAGAAAAGTTGGACAAAGTGGCTAAAAATCCTGCCCCAAAGCGTCCGGGTGATAGGGCTTCTGAGGCCCGAAGGAGAGACTATCAGGATTGGGAGGAGAAAAACTCCCTTGCCCGCTACTATATAATTGCCTCCTTGGACAACCCAATACAGAGGCAGTTTGATCAGATTGAACTTGCCAAGGACATATTGGATAGTCTCAGGATAATGTACGAAGAGCAGAATCATTCTATTCGGCAGAAGGTCTTGAAACAGTTCATGACCGCGCAGATGTCCAAGGGCCAACAAGTTCACGACCATTGTCTTCGGATGATGGGGTACATCAACGAACTGGAGGCTCTTGGATCCGGGCTGGGCCTTGCGACCCAGATAGCCGCTATCCTTAATTCTTTGTCTCCTTCCTTTAATCCGTTCATCATGAACTACAACATGAATAAGCTAAATGTCAGCATACAAGAGCTCAGCAATATGTTGCAATGAGTAGAAGAACTGATTAAAAAGCATGAGCTTGTAGCTATGCTTGTTGAAGCTAGCAAAACAGGCAAGAGAAAGAGGAAGGCAAAGAAGCCTAAGAAAAAGCCACTAAGGGTAAGAAGCAAAAGAAAGACAAAGCATCGGATGTCTGTCACTTCTGTAAGAAGATTGGCCACTGGAAAAGGAACTGTCCTGCCTACCTGGAATCCAAGAATGGTAATTTTGAATCTTGTGTTATAGAAACCAATCTATTGGTAGCTTCTGCATCCTGGTGTATTGACTCTGGGGCTTCAACTCATGTGTATAACTCACTGCAGGGGTTCAAGGTAAGCAGAAGGCTGAGTGATGGAGAAGTTACGCTCTACTTGGGGACTTCTGCAAGTGTTGCAGCCGTGGAATTAATTTTTAGAGAATGAACTATTGTACTGAAAGGTTGTCTTCATGTACAAAATTAAAGAAGAAATTTGATTTCTGTCTCAAAACTGTGTACAGATGGTTATTCTGTCTTCTTTAGTAATACGGTTACTATTAAAAGAAATAACAGATTCATCGCATACGAGGAACTAGAGAACGGTCTCTATGTTTTACATCCTTCTCTAGAAACTAACATAACCGAAACTACGTCGGCTGAAATCCCCAAGAAAAGAGTCCGTGATACAGTTAATCCCACGTACCTGTGGCATTACCGATTTGGCCATATCGGTGTTGACCAAATCACAAGGCTGGTAAATGATGGTCCTTTGGATTTTCTAACTGTAGAAGATCTTCCCACTTGTGAGCCTTGCCTACAAGGTAAGATGACGAAATGGCCATTTAACAATAAACCTGAAAGATGTACAGGCACACTTGACCTTATACATACTGATATATGTGGTCCCCTGAGTGTTAGGACACGGAATCAACACGTGTATTTCATCACCTTTACAGATGATTTCTCACGATATGGTTATGTGTACCTAATGAGACATAAGTCTGAATCCTTTGAAAAGTTCAAAGAGTTCAGACAAGAGGTCGAGAAACAGTTAGGGAGAGAAATTAAAGCCCTTCGATCAAATCGAGGTGGCGAGTATCTCTCTGACAAATTCAGGGACTATTTAAAGGACAATGGGATAGTATCACAATTGGCTCCTCCTGCTACACCACAACTTAACGGTGTTTCAGAGAGGAGGAATAGGACCTTATTGGATATGGTCCGGTCACTTCTCATACACTCAGAGTTACCCACATACTTTTGGGGTTACGCATTAGAGACTGCGATTTACGTGATGAATCGGGTTCCAACCAAATCGGTTCTGAACACTCTATATGAACTTTGGACTGGAAAGAAACCAAGTGTCAGACACTTGAAGATTTGGAGTTGTCCAGCACACGTTAAAAGAACGAGTGCAGACAAGTTGGAATCCAAGACCAGGCGTTGCCTATTTGTAGGCTACCCAAAAGGCCTTGTGGGTTACCTATTATATGATCCAAGTGAGCAGAAGGTGTTCTACAGCCGAAATGCACAATTCTTGGAAACCAATTACATCCTGGATACCCATCGTCAGGAAGTAGTTCTTGATGAGGAAAGCTCAGGAGCAGTGGAAGATGTCCCACAAGTTCCAAGTAGTGACCAAACAAGAAAATTAGGTCTAGCAAGAGAGATAAGAAGCAGTCAAGCTAACCAATGAGCTTGCCTATGAATCATGTGAAAGGATATCCCAAGACACTACAGAGCTGTGTGCTTTGAGATCTTCCAAATCACATAGGCAAGTCATCCTTGGCTAGCTACCAAACAGACTCTTATCTTCATGTAAGACCTATCTTCTTTTCAATACGTCCACTGTCCTTCAGTGGGATTCCAGTCAGTACTTGAGCCTCTATTTATAACAAATGACTAGATACTAGATCCAGATTCAACCATACATTCATATACAAGTTTTTCCATGCAATCACCTATCATCTCTTTCCATCGCATCTTTTGCTGATAAAGGAATATATTCTCATTATCTGGAAGGACCACTTGCATGGATTGATGGCTCTCACCGATGATTCTAAAATCTTCCTGATCTATCAATTTGTCTACAATATGTATATACTTGGCCAGTTGGCTCTTCCAGGTAGCAAAATTTTCTCAGTTGTGCAACTTGAATTAAATACAGACCATAAGCAAGGTTTGTCAAGAGCCATGACAAGGTTCTGTCATGTCTGCATCTTTTCATCTTACTCCATCTTGAGGTCTGAATTCTTGGCCTTGGCTTTGACCGAACACTTGAAAGGGAAGATACCCATATCTGAAACAATTGTTTTTGACTTTCTCCAATTCAAGAGGTTGAAGTTCCTAAGGAAGTCTGGTGTAGTAGTTATCAGGCAGTTGTTCCATTCCACCCATTTTTCTCACTTTATGGACCCATTGTTCCATCATTCATTGTTCTAGACCAAGAACACCCACAAAAGCAAATGTATGTGTTCTTCTATACCAGTTGAGGTGGTTGACTTGAGGCATTGTGATTAGGCCTTTTTCAATATATATTCTGAAAAACATGATTCTTGGGTTCTTATACCATATGACATGCACCAATCCCTCAAATGTGCCTTACTTTATATCCTTTGGTTCTTTGTTGAATGAGATGATTGGTGGTCTCCATGCCACCTACTTGAAATTGGGGTTGCAGCTTGAATCTGATTCAAGTCAGTCCTGGTCCAACTCAATATGTCAAACTCTTACAGGAAATAAGGTTGCAACTTGGATCTGATAGAAACCAGGCCTAGCTAGTCCAGCCCACTTTGTCAAAACTTTAGCCCTGACCCTCAATCAAGGTTAATCTTAAATCTTAAGACTAACTTAAACCCATCAAGGAATCACATTGGTGAGGCGCTTGCTCTATGGTTTTTATAAGTAAAATAAAATTTTTATTGAAAAAAAAAAGAGAAAAGAAGAAGGAAAATACAAGTGGGCCGAGTCAAAAAAAAAAAAAAAAAAAGTGGCCACAGCCCCCAGCCCACAACATAGGCTAACTGATACTCAATCTATACACAGCAAACATCCAGCCTCAAACGGGATAACAAACCCCCTTTTCTATGTATTTACAGACATACACAAACATGCATCATGCATGCATGGGTATGTATAGAGAAATTAATCTATTAACATGTAAATACAGCACATTCGGGATTGTGATGGGATTCCTCTTATGTGGTGTTTGGTTTCATTGCTATTTTTTTCCAGAAAATGGTGATGTAGTAATGTGCCATTTTTTTTTTAGAAAATGAAAATGTTTTTTGTTTGGCTCAATTGCTTCCATCTAAGCGCTTTATCATCACATCAGCTAACCAATGCTATCAACGATATAAAAATGACAAAACACCCTTTTTTTAGGTGTTGTTTTTTCAGGGTCTTCGTAACTCGAAACATTGGTGTAGTGCCGATGCAACATGCTCTTTTGGCTCAGTTTGGAATGATACAAAATACAAATATGTAGAGTGCAAAACCTAATATTTTGTATGTATTTAAATTTTTGCATTTGTATTCTTCCCAAACTGAGTCTTTTTGGCTGAGTTTGGAAACGATGCAAATAAGTGTTAATGCAAATATGTAGAGTGTAAAACGGTCCATATAAATTACAAAGTTGGGTTAGTTTTGCACGGACAAATTTACCTTCTTACCAAATAGACTTTTAGCTGTAATGGATGCAAATATGAATTCCAATAAAGCATATGTCTTCTTTTATCAAAAGCCCACCTGAATGCAAATTTACTTATTTCTGTCATTTGTCAATGCATAAATATAATATTGTCAAAAATACAGACAAAAATAAAATAGAATGCAAATTTACCCTGAACCGGGATTTACACTACATTTGCATCATTTCCAAACGCAGCCTTTGAAAAAATGGCATTGATTTCAAACACCTTCAGACCTTCTTAATCTATAGCAAGTACCGCTATCTATAGGAAGATAGATAAATGGATAAATAGATATAGTTAGATCAAGTTAGGGTTAAATGGAAAACCTATTCTTGAGAGTTGAGATTGGACAGGTCCGACTTCGAGCTTTGCTTAATTTCTGTACTAGTTCTAGATGCAAAGCTCTGGTCTCCAGCTCAGGCTAGTCAAACATCAGAATTTGATAACCAAAACGTGTATAGTATACTAGTTATTGCCCTTTATGATTTTGAAAACAAAGAAAACAAAATCATTATTCTTGATGAGCTCCTTGTAATCTCATCTTATAAAAATGTTCTAGTCCATTGCAGGAGAGCCCAAACCACCCACCCAACCTGTAATTTTATACGGGCTGGGCTTGGATGTTCAGTCCTGGTTCTGGGCCTGGTAAAAAATTTTGGCATTTGATTTTTTAGGCTGGGCCGGGCCTTATCCTTAAATAGCCTAAATTCAATCCAAACAAGACCCAAGTTTAGCCAAACCCAGGCCAGACCTATCCCAGCCACACTATACTTAGGGGTCAATTCCTATGGTTGGACTGAATTGACCTTAAACCCAGCCCAGCCTTAGCCTACCCGATTTGGATCTCTGCTCAACAGACGTCACTAGGGCACGAGGCTTTGGATTTCAGAAAGGGAAAGAAAAAAAAAAAAAAAAACAGTATGAAGAAAAAAAATAACAGACAAAACAAATTAAAACAAGATCTCCAATCAAGTTTTGAGTTTGTTAGTTTATCCATGGGCCTCTGACCCACTAATCAGTTTAAAGTATACTTGCCTAAATTGCAACATTTGGACGACATAAATGGCCTACACCGGATCTAAATTAAAGCTGATTCATCAAGGGATGATACTTGATTACTTTACACCCAAAGCTTAGATTAGATTAAATAAGAGATTATAAAAATATATTCCACCGTCAGCATTGAAGGAATATGAAAGTTAAGGCTGAAGATACAATGATACAACGAACTTTAGTTGCAAAAGAATATATTAAATAATTTCTGACGTTGGAATCCACTTATCCACCATAATTAGTACCTTCTAATTGCTAATTAACTACTAATCATCCTTTCACAAGTATAGATTACATGGGATTTAGTACATCCCCTTCAGTCCTCCACATGTATCTTCCAGTAGATAAAACAGCTGCAGCTCTTCTTCAGAGTTAAGACTATTCATTAACCCTTGTGCATGGCCATTAGTTTTTTTTTTTCTTTACATATTTCTAAAGCCATTTTTTTATTTAAGCATGATGGAAAGGGTTATTGAAAATCTTGCTTTTCTTAAGAATTTTTTTTCTACAGGCTTTGTTATATATTTCAAGGTTCAAAATATTGTCACATATCAGCCCGTATCGATTGATACATATTGTATTGGAGCCTTCCTGCTATGCTCTTATAGAGGGTGTTTCGGGTCGGTGAGTGGTTCAGGGAGTACACTGGCCTTAGACTAGCCCCTCTAACCAGATTCGAAAAAAAAATGTATGGTGGAAGTATTAAGAAATAACTTAAACTCCCATAATTTAATGATAGATATAA